>NC_079390.1:7393927-7480210 GCF_029220125.1 Pseudoliparis swirei
AGATTCCCCTTCAGAAAAATTTTCAAAAATATTTTCCCAGAATTTTCCCTATTTCAAAATAAAAAATTTAGTAAAAAAAAATTTTTTTTCTTTAATTTTTTTGGGGAAAAAAAATTAACCCCTTAAAGGGCCTTCCCAGAACCCCTTCCCATAATTTTTCAGAAATTCACCCCAAAAATTTTAGGGGTTCCCCAAGGAAGCCTCCAAAACTGTTTATTCAATTTTTTAAATTTAACTAAAATTTTTTAATTTTTATGGATTTAAAAATTTAGGGAAAAAAATTTTGAAAAATTCTTAAACCGTTTTAAACCTTGTTTTAAAGTTCATATCAGAAAACACGGGGGCAAAAAAACCCCCTTTTAAAAAAATAAATGTTTTATAATTTATTAATTCAGTTTTTTTTCTGTAATTATTAATGTAAAAATTTGTTTTGTTTTTTCCCCCCTTTTCTGGATTTTTTTAAAATTTTTTATTAAGTTTTTAAACCTTCTTTAAAAAATTCAGTTTCTTCAGACTGAAAGATTTATATTTCAAAACCAAATTTTTATTTTAAATAATTTTTTTAAATTAAGTTTAGGAAAAAATTTCCTTTAAAAGACAGTACTTAATTTTTTCCAAAAACAGTTTTAATTTTTTTAGAGAAGCCTTAGAAGTTTTTTTTAAAATTTTTTTATTTTTTTAAAAATTTAAATTTTAATTTTTTTTTAAATTTAAAGGGGCCAAGGGGAAATTTCTGAACTTGCAATTTAAAACTTAAAATTCCCTAACCTAAAAAAATTATTTAAAAAGGAAAAAATTTTAAAATTTTTTAAAAGCTTCTTTTCTATTCTAAGTTTTTAAAGAACCAATTTTTAGGGTTTTTTCCCCTCCCCCTTTTTAAAGGGGTTTGGGGGGCCCAGGCGGGCTTCTTAGATCGGCTGCTTCAGCCCAAAAAAGTTTTTACGTTAGGCCCCTTAATCTTTGGAAATTTTTTTAAAAAAAATCTTGTTTTCAACATTTTGGGAACCCTTTCCCAACAGAAACCTTGGGGGGGTCCCCTTTTTCCCCGTTTCCCCATTGTAAGAGATTTTTTTTTGAAGAGAACTTTTTTAAACTCAAAAATCTCTTTTTTAACCAAAAATAAAACATGAAAACGTTCCCAAACCTTCTCCCCTAATCAAACTTTTGGTGGATTTGCCCTTGTTTTTTGACAGGGTTTTCCCAAATTTGGCTTTTAGTCACCGGGTGTTTAGTTGGCAAATCCTTCCCCCTTTTGTTTCTCTTTTCCCCCCCCCCAAAAAAAATTTTCTTTTTCCCTCCTTTTTTTTGGGAAATTTCAAATTTCTTTCTCTCTCTTTAACCCACTCAAACTTCCCTTCCTAAATTTTCCTTTATTGATTCATATTTTGGGTATTTGAAGTTTTTTGCTTTAACTTTTTAAAAATCCACCATGTTTGTTGCTTCCTTCACCGGTTTTCCTTTTTTTATTTATTTTCTTTCGCTAATTTCTTTCCTTTTTAGCTATTTTCCCCTTTCATTTTTTTTTTTAAAATTTTTTAAATTTTTAGAATTAAAGTTTTCTTTCTTTTCAGTTATCATTTAAAATATTTTGTTTCAACATTTTCGGGGAAATTTCCTTTTGATATTTCAAATTTTAGTTTTCATTTATTTTCAGCTTTTTTAGCATTTTCAGTTTAAAAAATTTTATTTCAGTAAAAATTTTCAGACATTTAAAAGCTATTTCCAGACATTTTCACTAATTCATTTCATATTTCAGCGATTTTCAAAACTTTTTCAGCAATTTTGTTTTTATTTTTCAGCTTCAAGCTTTCAGATGTTCAGCATTCCAACGCATTTTCAGCAGGAAATGCATTTTCTAGTTAAACTTTTTATTATTCTATTTCTTCCGTACCTTTTTTGCCCCTCTTCTTCTCCTTCATATATTCAGCTATTTGAACCATTCAAATATAAAAAAATTCAGCTTCTTCAGGAATAGAGGGGAATGACTTTTCACATTTCAAATGTTTCAAATTTGTGTATATTTAAATACTTTTATGTTATTTTGAATTCATCAGTTCCTATGGAGAAAATATTCAACTTTAAAAAGCTTACAGTATCTTTATATTTTGAGAAAATTCAGCTATTTAATTTGTTTAATGTTCAGATATCCTTCAGCTATTACTGTATATTTTCAAATATTTTTTATCTTTTCAAACTTTCAAATTATTAATTTCTTTATGGAATAAATAATGAATGGGATCCAATGGGGGAAATCTTCAAATCCGCTTCAACTTGTTCAACTTTAAAAGCTTACAATATCAGCATACATTCAGCAAAAGAAACAATTCCACCTTTAAAATGTTGACAAGTGTTAGCTATAACTTTATAATTCAGCTTCTTTTCATATCTCGTATAGTTATTTAATTGTAACCATTTTAGTTTTATGTGTTTTTCTGCTCCTCCTGGAGTTTTCAATGAGTGTGTGTGGAACCTTAGAGCTGTGACGTCGTCGTTAGAGTGCAGTGCTGCTTCAGAATCTTGCGGAAAAAAGATTTGTATATCGTCACTACGGCCACAATTGTTACTCTTTAGGCATAATTTTTTGATAAAGTAGTAGGTAATATTGTGCTTGTCGTAGACATGTGACTATGGAATCCAACAGTTTCCCCGATATTTCTAGAGAAGCCTTAACGAGGGGAGAAGTCCGGCTTTCTCCTCAGTCATCTCCATTGTAATTCTGAGCACCTTTCAACTTTTTTGAAGCAAGCAGGAACATTTTCTGAACTGCAATTAAACTCTCATTTCTTAACCTAAAAAATATTTAAGGACATGTAAACGTTCACAAAAGCCTTGAGCATCTCCTAATGTAGACGTCTTTAGGATCAGAGTTATAGTTATGTCAAATCCGAAGGGTTTAACAGGTTGATTTCATCAGATTCTGTGCTGTCTCTCACTCACACAGGTGTTTCATGTTAGGCTAATCAGTGGTGGATCTCACACACAGTCTTGGTTATCATACATTTTGACCCCCCCCCCCCCCCCCACACACACACACACAGACTAACGTTTGTGCGCGTGTGTGGCCGCGTGCGCGTGTGTCTTTAACTGGAGATAGAGGAGAACCAGCATTTGAGTTTTCAGGTCTCATTTAACCCACAAACATAACAAACATATCGGCGCGTTCGGCTCAATCTTTCCGCTCTATTGATTCTACTATTTTGGTGATTTGATCATGTTTTTTTTTACAGGGTTTAACAAATGCTTTTGTAGAAAATCCACTCGGTGTTTAGATCGTCTATCCTTCACTCTGGTTCCTCCCTCTCTTTCTTTATTTATCTTTCTCCTTCTGACTCAATTTCTTTCTCTCTCTTGATCTCACGTCTGACTTTTCCCCCTCTCTCTCATTTCTTGGATTGTGATTCATATCTTTGACTATTTAGAAGTTAAAGTTTTGCTTATCTTTTTCAGTTATACATTTCCACCCAATATGTTTGTGCTTCAACATTTTCAGCAGGAAGTTTCCCTTTTTGATATGTTCAGATGTTAAGCTATGTTCAGCCTATTATCTGTTGACAGCTATTTTAAGCTATGTTCAGCTTTAAAACATTTTTTATTTCAGCTAAATTCAGATATTTTCAGTTATTCATTTCATATTTCAGTTATTCATTTCATATTTCAGCTATTTCCAGACATTTTCAGTTATTCATTTCATATTTCAGATATTTCCAGACATTTTCAGTTATTCATTTCATATTTCAGCTATTTTCAGCTTTAAAAAAAAGATATTTCAGACATTTTCAGTTATTCATTTAATATTCAGCTATTTTCAAACCTTTTTCAGCAATTTTGTTTTTACTTTTCAGCTTCAAGCTTTCAAATGTTAGCATTCCAACGCATTTTCAGAAGGAAATGCATTTTCTAGTCTTTATTAAACTTCTCTTTTTTATTATTATTCTATTTCTTCCGTACCTTTTTTGTCCTTCTTCTCCTTCATATATTCAGCTATTTAAACAATTCAAATATTAAAAAATGCAGCTTCTTCAGGATTAGATGGGAATTACTTTTCATATTTCAAATGTTTCAAATTTTTGTATATTTAAATACTTTTATGTTATTTTGAATTCATCAGTTCCTATGGAGAAAATATTCAACTTTAAAAAGCTTACAGTATCTTCATATTTTCAGCAAATTCAGCTATTTAATTTTTCTTATGTTCAGATAGCCTTCATCTATTATTGTATATTTTTTATCTTTTCAAATTTTCAAATTATTAATTTTTTCATGGAATAAATAATGAATGGGATCCAATGGGGGAAATCTTCAAATCCGCTTCAACTTGTTCAACTTTAAAAGCTTACAATATCAGCATACATTCAGCAAAAGAAACAATTCCACCTTTAAAATGTTGACAAGTGTTAGCTATAACTTTATAATTCAGCTTCTTTTCATATCTCGTATAGTTATTTAATTGTAACCATTTTAGTTTTATGTGTTTTTCTGCTCCTCCTGGAGTTTTCAATGAGTGTGTGTGTGGAACCTTAGAGCTGTGACGTCGTCGTTAGAGTGCAGTGCTGCTTCAGAATCTTGCGGAAAAAAGATTTGTATATCGTCACTACGGCCACAATTGTTACTCTTTAGGCATAATTTTTTGATAAAGTAGTAGGTAATATTGTGCTTGTCGTAGACATGTGACTATGGAATCCAACAGTTTCCCCGATATTTCTAGAGAAGCCTTAACGAGGGGAGAAGTCCGGCTTTCTCCTCAGTCATCTCCATTGTAATTCTGAGCACCTTTCAACTTTTTTGAAGCAAGCAGGAACATTTTCTGAACTGCAATTAAACTCTCATTTCTTAACCTAAAAAATATTTAAGGACATGTAAACGTTCACAAAAGCCTTGAGCATCTCCTAATGTAGACGTCTTTAGGATCAGAGTTATAGTTATGTCAAATCCGAAGGGTTTAACAGGTTGATTTCATCAGATTCTGTGCTGTCTCTCACTCACACAGGTGTTTCATGTTAGGCTAATCAGTGGCGGATCTCACACACAGTCTTGGTTATCATTTTGACCCCCCACACACACACACACACAGACTAACGTTTGTGCGTGTGGCCGCGTGCGTGTGTCTTTAAATGGAGATAGAGAACCAGCATTTGAGTTTTTCAGGTCTCATTTAACCCACAAACATAACAAACATATCGGTAGCGCTCGCTCAATCTTTCCGCTCTATTGATTCTACTATTTTGGTACGGATGGTGATTTGATTTTTTTACAGGGTTTAACAAATGCTTTTGTAGAAAATCCACTCGGTGTTTAGATCGCCTATCCTTCACTTGGTTCCTCTTTCTTATTTATCTTTTCTCTCTATCCTTCACTCTGGTTCCTCTCTCTCTCTTTTATTTATCTTTCTCTTCAAAATTTCCTTCTCTGACTCTCATCGCCCCCTCTCTCATTTCTTGGATTGTGATTCATATCTTTGACTATTTAGAAGTTAAGTTTTGCTTATCTTTTCAGTTATACATTTCCACCCAATATGTTTGTGCTTCAACATTTTCAGCAGGAAGTTTCCCTTTTGATATATGTTCAGATGTTTAAGCTATGTTCAGCCTATTATCTGTTGACAGCTATTTTAAGCTATGTTCAGCTTTAAAACATTTTTATTTCAGCTAAATTCAGATATTTTCATATTTTCAGTTATTCATTTCATATTTCAGCTAGTTATTCATTTCATATTTCAAATATTTCAGACATTTTCAGTTATTCATTCTATATTTCAGCTATTTTCAGCTTTAAAAAAATTATATACATTCAGTTATTTAATATTCAGCTATTTTCAAACCTTTTTCAGCAATTTTGTTTTTACTTTTCAGCTTCAAGCTTTCAAATGTTAGCATTCCAACGCATTTTCAGAAGGAAATGCATTTTCTAGTCTTTATTAAACTTCTCTTTTTTATTATTATTCTATTTCTTCCGTACCTTTTTTGTCCTTCTTCTCCTTCATATATTCAGCTATTTAAACAATTCAAATATTAAAAAATGCAGCTTCTTCAGGATTAGATGGGAATTACTTTTCATATTTCAAATGTTTCAAATTTTTGTATATTTAAATACTTTTATGTTATTTTGAATTCATCAGTTCCTATGGAGAAAATATTCAACTTTAAAAAGCTTACAGTATCTTCATATTTTCAGCAAATTCAGCTATTTAATTTTTCTTATGTTCAGATAGCCTTCATCTATTATTGTATATTTTTTATCTTTTCAAATTTTCAAATTATTAATTTTTTCATGGAATAAATAATGAATGGGATCCAATGGGGGAAATCTTCAAATCCGCTTCAACTTGTTCAACTTTAAAAGCTTACAATATCAGCATACATTCAGCAAAAGAAACAATTCCACCTTTAAAATGTTGACAAGTGTTAGCTATAACTTTATAATTCAGCTTCTTTTCATATCTCGTATAGTTATTTAATTGTAACCATTTTAGTTTTATGTGTTTTTCTGCTCCTCCTGGAGTTTTCAATGAGTGTGTGTGGGACCTTAGAGCTGTGACGTTGTCGCTAGAGTGCAGTGCTGCTTCAGAATCTTGCGGAAAAAAGATTTGTATATCGTCACTACGGCCACAATTGTTACTCTTTAGGCATAATTTTTTGATAAAGTAGTAGGTAATATTGTGCTTGTCGTAGACATGTGACTATGGAATCCAACAGTTTCCCCGATATTTCTAGAGAAGCCTTAACGAGGGGAGAAGTCCGGCTTTCTCCTCAGTCATCTCCATTGTAATTCTGAGCACCTTTCAACTTTTTTGAAGCAAGCAGGAACATTTTCTGAACTGCAATTAAACTCTCATTTCTTAACCTAAAAAATATTTAAGGACATGTAAACGTTCACAAAAGCCTTGAGCATCTCCTAATGTAGACGTCTTTAGGATCAGAGTTATAGTTATGTCAAATCCGAAGGGTTTAACAGGTTGATTTCATCAGATTCTGTGCTGTCTCTCACTCACACAGGTGTTTCATGTTAGGCTAATCAGTGGCGGATCTCACACACAGTCTTGGTTATCATACATTTTGACCCCCCCCCCCCCACACACACACACACACACACAGACTAACGTTTGTGCGCGTGTGTGGCCGCGTGCGCGTGTGTCTTTAAATGGAGAGATAGAGGAGAACCAGCATTTGAGTTTTTCAGGTCTCATTTAACCCACAAACATAACAAACATATCGGCGCGTTCGGCTCAATCTTTCCGCTCTATTGATTCTACTATTTTGGTGATTTGATCATGTTTTTTTTTACAGGGTTTAACAAATGCTTTTGTAGAAAATCCACTCGGTGTTTAGATCGTCTATCCTTCACTCTGGTTCCTCCCTCTCTTTCTTTATTTATCTTTCTCCTTCTGACTCAATTTCTTTCTCTCTCTTGATCTCACGTCTGACTTTTCCCCCTCTCTCTCATTTCTTGGATTGTGATTCATATCTTTGACTATTTAGAAGTTAAAGTTTTGCTTATCTTTTTCAGTTATACATTTCCACCCAATATGTTTGTGCTTCAACATTTTCAGCAGGAAGTTTCCCTTTTTGATATGTTCAGATGTTTAAGCTATGTTCAGCCTATTATCTGTTGACAGCTATTTTAAGCTATGTTCAGCTTTAAAACATTTTTTATTTCAGCTAAATTCAGATATTTTCAGTTATTCATTTCATATTTCAGTTATTCATTTCATATTTCCAGACATTTTCAGTTATTCATTTCATATTTCAGATATTTCCAGACATTTTCAGTTATTCATTTCATATTTCAGCTATTTTCAGCTTTAAAAAAAAGATATTTCAGACATTTTCAGTTATTCATTTCATATTCAGCTATTTTCAAACCTTTTTCAGCAATTTTGTTTTTACTTTTCAGCTTCAAGCTTTCAAATGTTAGCATTCCAACGCATTTTCAGAAGGAAATGCATTTTCTAGTCTTTATTAAACTTCTCTTTTTTATTATTATTCTATTTCTTCCTTACCTTTTTTGTCCTTCTTCTCCTTCATATATTCAGCTATTTAAACAATTCAATTATTAAAAAATGCAGCTTCTTCAGGATTAGATGGGAATTACTTTTCATGTTTCAAATTTTTGTATATTTAAATACTTTTATGTTATTTTGAATTCATCAGTTCCTATGGAGAAAATATTCAACTTTAAAAAGCTTACAGTATCTTCATATTTTCAGCAAATTCAGCTATTTAATTTTTCTTATGTTCAGATAGCCTTCATCTATTATTGTATATTTTTTATCTTTTCAAATTTTCAAATTATTAATTTGTTCATGGAATAAATAATGAATGGGATCCAATGGGGGAAATCTTCAAATCCGCTTCAACTTGTTCAACTTTAAAAGCTTACAATACCGGCCTACATTCAGCTAAATACACAATTCCACCTTTAAAATGTTGACAAAAGTGTTAGCTATAACTTTATAATTCAGCTTCTTTTCTTATCTCATATAGTTATTTAATTGTAACCATTTTAGTTTTATGTGTTTTTCTGCTCCTCCTGGAGTTTTCAATGAGTGTGTGTGGAACCTTAGAGCTGTGACGTTGTCGCTAGAGTGCAGTGCTGCTTCAGAATCTTGCGAAAAAAAGATTTGTATATCGTCACTACGGCCACAATTATTACTCTTTAGGCATAATTTTTTGATAAAGTAGTAGGGAATCTTGTGCTTGTCGTAGACATGTGACTATGGAATCCAACAGTTTCCCCGATTTTTCTAGAGAAGCCTTAACGAGGGGAGAAGTCCACCTTTCTGCTCATTTATCTCCATTGTAATTCTGAGCACCTTTCAACTTTTTTGAAGCAAGCAGGAACATTTTCTGAACTGCGATTAAAGTCTCATTTCTTAACCTAAAAAATATTTAAGGACATGTAAACGTTCACAAAAGCCTTGAGCATCTCCTAATGTAGACGTCTTTAGGATCAGAGTTATAGTTCTGTCAAATCCGAAGGGTTTAACAGGTTGATTTCATCAGATTCTGTGCTGTCGCTCACTCACACAGGTGTTTCATGTTAGGCTAATCAGTGGCGGATCTCACACAGACTCTTGTTTATCATACATTTTGAACCCCCCCCCCCCCCCCCACACACACACACACACACACACTGGCTGTGTCTACTACCGCACACTTTACGAAGTACACTGCAATACAGTGCACTACAATTCAGTGCACTGTATTGCAGTGCACTGCGTCGCTGATAAGTGTCTCAAATGGAACACTTACGTTAACCACTTGGCGGAAGTGACGGACGCAAATCTGTTCACGGCACCCGCGAAATTAAGCCGGGAGTGACATATGCAAATCTGCTTGCGACACTGCTGAACTTAAAGTGACAAAATGAATGCACTTCCTGCCCTCTTTTTGTCCCTTGCTTACCCCTTTCTCCACCCCATGTGGAAACTGCGATACCTCTCCACATCGCGCAGGAGCCGCTTGTGCTACCGTAGCATCTCGTCCGCCATTGTTTTAGAAATAAAATGAAAAGCTGGCGAAAGGGCTCCTCCTCTTCCGCTACGTCGCCAAGATGGCGGCCGCTTAGGGCGAGTAGTGTCCATCGTTTTACACTTTGCCCGTTTGCAGTGCACCATCCGGGTACTTTCAGTGCACTGAATGCTGCTGGTTTTTTCAGTGGCGCACTTCAAACACTGAAAGTCAGTGCTCGAAGTGCTCAAGTGCGCGGTAGTAGACACAGCCACAGACTAACGTTTGTGCGTGTGTGTGGCCGCGTGCGCGTGTGTCTTTAAATGGAGAGAGAGGAGAACCAGCATTTGAGTTTTTCAGGTCTCATTTAACCCACAAACATAACAAACATATCGGCGCGTTCGGCTCAATCTTTCCTCTCTATTGATTCTACTATTTTGGTGATTTGATCATGTTTTTTTGACAGGGTTTAACAAATGCTTTTGTAGAAAATCCACTCGGTGTTTAGATCGTCTATCCTTCACTCTGGTTTCTCCTTCTCTTTCTTTATTTATCTTTCTCCTTCTGACTCTCAATTTCTTTCTCTCTCTTGATCTCACGTCTGACTTTTCCCCCTCTCTCTCATTTCTTGGATTGTGATTCATATCTTTGAATATTTAGAAGTTAAAGTTTTGCTTATCTTTTTCAGTTATACATTTCCACCCAATATGTTTGTGCTTCAACATTTTCAGCAGGAAGTTTCCCTTTTTGATATGTTCAGATGTTTAAGCTATTATCTGTTGGCAGCTATTTTAAGCTATGTTCAGCTTTAAAACATTTTTATTTCAGCTAAATTCAGACATTTTCAGTTATTCATTTCATATTTCAGCTATTTCCAGACATTTTCAGTTATTCATTTCATATTTCAGCTATTTCCAGACATTTTCACTTATTCATTTCATATTTCAGCTATTTCCAGATATTTTTCAGTTATTCATTTCATATTTCAGCTATTTCCAGCTTTAAAAAAAGATATTTCAGACATTTCCAGCTATTTCCAGACATTTTCAGTTAATCATTTCATATTTCAGCTATTTTCAGAAATTTTCAGTTATTCATTTCATATTCAGCTATTTTCAGACTTTTTCAGCAATTTTGTTTTTACTTTTCAGCTTCAAGCTTTCAAATGTTAGCATTCCAACGCATTTTCAGAAGGAAATGCATTTTCTAGTTTCCTCTAATAATTATATGGAAAACATTTCCCCCCTATAAAAGATTCTTTTTTCAAGACCTTTATGGAGAGCATATTACAAAGAAAGTACACAGAAAAAAAGAGGGAGGGGGAGGGGGCGAGACTTATGGTGCGTGACTTATGGTGCGTTCACACCGGAAGCGGCGAAAAAATTCTCTACGCGTCTGACGCAGCAGTCTTGACGCGCGTCGAAAAAAGTGTGTTCACACCAGAAGCGTCAGGGGCGGAGTAATAAATGAGTCGAGGAACCACAGGACCCATACTTCCACTTTTAGTGGACTGAGCTGCACCCCACTGCGCTTCGCTGCTCTCTCTCTCTCTCTTCTCTCTTTGATACGTGACTCTGAGACTTTTCCACCTACGGCGGCAGATCTCCTGCCATGAAACACATATGCCGGCGGTTGGTTGATTGTAAAGTACAACAAATAGCGAGAATAAAAGCAAATACATACATTCAAAACTTACCAGGTAGTCCCACGGCTTCTCTGACCTTGTTCCACGCTTTATCTTTATAGCTCGGTTCGTAAGCATAAAGAGTTGTATCGTAAAGTTCGGGGTGCCCACAGACAGCGACAATAATCTTTTCCTCCATTTTTTTTTCCACCGTCAGGACGATGACGAGCGGAGCTGCTCAACGCTGATTGGCTGATGCAACTATGACTCACGCGTCTTTGCTGCCAGAGTTGGGAAATTTGAACTCGCGCGTCAACGAGCTGCGTCTGTTCGCTCTGTTCGCTGAAGCGCCGCAAACCCTCTGTTCGTGCTGCTTCAACGTCTGGCTCGCTGGAAAATACGCAGTTCATAGCTTGCATTGACTTAACATGTAATCTCGACGCACACAAAATTGGTGTTCACACCGACGCAAAATTTGACGCGTCGAGATTACATGTTAAGTCAATGCGAGCTCGCGATTTTCCAGCGAGCAGCGCGTCAGACGCGTTTGAAGCAGCACGAACAGAGTTTGTCGCGGGGCGAACTCAGCGAACAGACGCAGCTCCTCGACGCGCGAGTTGAAATTTCCCAACTCTGGCAGCAAAGACGCGTGAGTCATAGTTGCGTCAGCCAATCAGTGTTCACACCAGACGCGCCCGACGCGTCTGGTGTGAACACCCTTTTCGCTGTCGAGCCTGCGTCAGCCAGACGGCGAAAATTTTTTCGCCGCGTCCGGTGTGAACGCACCATAACATATACAAGGAAACAATGAACTGATTTTGTATCTTTAGAGATCGTTTCTGAGATTTAGCTTAAAATATGCTAACTTTAAAACATTTTTACTGTACCAAGGAAGAGTTTATAAAAATAAGTCAGACTTTTGTATGTTAAAAAAAGTCCTGTATATAGATTTCCCCAAGAGTTCCAGGAAATGAATAATGCAGACGTGTTCCATACAGATCTGAAATCCCCTACAATAGCAATCAAACAATTTTAATGTATCAATTAGGACATTTTTCAAAGTAAAAGTCCTAAATGTTTAAAGAAATCGGTAATTTCTTTAATGTTCGAGTTGCTTTATATATGTATTTCCTCATAGTCCTAGGCAATAATGCTCCACAATAAATGTAATGCTTCAATCAACACCGTGATCGGTATTATCGGATCGGCAGATACTGATTTCAGTGATCAGTGATCGGCACCCAAAAACCTGATCGGTGCATCTCTAATTGTCAATCTATTAGCCTATCTATTTTAGCAAAATGATTTCCTCAAGCATTGCCTCCATTACTTATGGGGGGGAAAAGAGAAAAAAATTACATAGATGCCTGCTAATTCCGGTGATATAGCATAGAGGACCGCACGCGCTTTTTTTTTGGGGAGCACCGAAGACCCATTTTGACCTAGGAAAAACCCTGATTAATATTAAATCATACAGTTAACCAGCATCTTAGGCTAATGTTGCCGTATTCTCCATACTGGAGATGAATGGATCTCATTAAGGGGAAAGCCAAACAGCTTATGGTGTAGAAATGACACTTAATTAGGCCACTCATCACAACTAGCGACTGTAAAACTGCCAGTAATGTGTATCGTTGTGGTTGCAGAAAAAAGTTTGCCCTCTTCGATGAGCAGCATAGAAGAGCTGAGGAAGGAGCGCCGGCGACATCAGGAGCAGCTGAGGAAGGAGCAGCTGAGGAGGCGCAAGAGAAACCAAGAGAAAGATAAGATCAAAGGACCCCTGGAGAAAAAGGCCAAGAAAGAAAAGAAATCTTCTTTGTTTGAGGTGCTTTATATATGTATTTCCTCATATTCCTAGGCAATAATGCTCCACAATAAATAGAATGCTTCAATCAACACCGTGATCGGTTTTATCGGATCGGCAGATACTGATTTCAGTGATCGGTGATTGGCATCAAAAAACCTGATCGGTGCATCTCTAATTGTGTTGAGCGAGAAATATCCTAAAACAGACTGAGTTCGAGGCGTTAAGCTCAATTCAAGCAATAGAGTTTATTCAGTAACTGAAATGTTGTCCGGCAGTTAAACGTGCACGGGCCTAATTCAACGTCAGCTCGTGGGGAGCAGACAAAACTAGGGAAAAAGGCGCTTAATCAATAGGTTCTCCTGAAGGGAGCCTCTTGGTTAAAGTCAAAGCTGCAGGCGTAGTTAAGTTTAGAACAGAGCGGCCTGGTTGGAGCACTGGGTATCGCCACCCACACTGGCTCACGTCCACGCTTCCTTCTTCGTGGGTCACTTGTTCTTTGGCGGTTAGAACAGCACGCCTGTTCGAGAGCGGCGATCATGAGTACACTTCCTGTAATGAGCGGTTTAAGCGTAACAAATGGAAGTGGAAAAGAGAGCGTTCTTTCAGTACTTCTCCATTGTGCGGGCGAGTCGGCCCGTAGTATTTAACCCTCTTCTGTATGGTTACAATTCTGCAATGAGCTAAATAATATATGTATTCAAACATAGCATAGCATAAATGTATCTTTTATCCACAAATGTCAATATATTAGCCCAGCGGTTCCCAAACTCAAGAATGCCGCGGCCCAATTTGAAATCTGAAAATCTTCTGCGGCCCACCCAAACCTTTAATCACAACCAGCGTTGTCAACGGGGGGGGGGGGGGTGCTCACCTGTGTGCGCGGATGTGTCGGCGCGGATCACGGCAGAGCGATGCGACCCGAGAAGTGTTAACGGGGGGTGCTGAGCGATTAAATATATCTCTTGTTCTGCCTGTCTTGTGATATGCATGCCTAAAAGGCGCCTAAGGCTGAAATAATATGGGCATTATAATTATTATAACTGAGGATTTTTTTAGTTGCCTATTTTGTGGTGCCCCCTCAGGACTTGGTGCCCTACGAGCAGCGCGTATAGTGCGCGTTGTGGGAGCAGCGGCGCTGATCACAACTCTGATCAAAACAGAAACAAGGGATGATTAAATGACCTTCAGAATTTAACCGTTTAAAAATGTATTAACCGACAATGTATGTTTTGTATACCATTTTCTCCGTAGCTCATATATATTTACTTTAATACTACAAGAGGGCGCCCCATTTGACATTGTTTTGTTTGGCGGTCAGAAAAATAGGTCAGATAAAAGAATAACACGTAATTTAAAACATAAATATTTTTATATTAATTTCAAACTTTTCAAAATTAAAAACATTTTATTTATTTATTGTAAATTACCTCTCGCGGCCCACCTGCAGTACCTCCGCGGCCCACACTTTGGGAATCACTGTATTAGCCTATCTATTGTAGCTAAATGATTTCCTCAAGCATTGCCTCCATTATTTATGGAAATGATATGATCAGATCTCCAAAACGGGTATTTCAAAGCAAATCTGATCTTGAAGATTCAGATTTGGTAATCCAATCCTGCCTGTGATCTGGATTAAACACTGCTTTTGAGTATTTAAAAACTTTGGTGTGAAATCTGGATCAATTTGATCACAAAAATCAGGATTACCCTGATCCCACCTCAGAGGTGGATTTGAGGGAGATTACATGTAAATAGCTACACTTCACTCCTGGTTGATCAATGTTAATTTTCTTTGCACGTTCCTTTCTTTTTCAGCAAACACTGTGAAAAACGGAAGTAAAACAAACGTCAACCAGTCAAATGTATTTATTAACATGCATTCAGTACACACATTTAATTTTCATAGCCAAAGCTCAAACGGTTATGTCATTTGGAGCAGCTCTGTTAACCGGCTGTCTTCTCTTTCCACAAACATCTGGAAAGAGAAACAAATACGAATGCCTTGCGAGTAATAATAATTTATTGGATTTATAGAAGTCTCAAAGACGCTTTCACATAGTCGGGGGGGGGGGGGGGGGCGAATGACGAATGACAATACGCGACATACAGTCACCATCACATACATGGACTGATGAGTAGGGGGAAGGAGGGGGCTACGGGTAGGCAGATGAGAAAAGATGTGTTTTGAGGCGGGACTGGAATGTGATGAGGGAATCAGTCTGGTGAGAATGGGGAGTGAGTTCCAGAGCTTGGGAGCTGCCCTGGAGAATGCTCTGTCCCCAAAGCTGCGGAGTTTGGACATGGGGGTGGAGAGTAAACCAGCCGAGGTGGATCTGAGGGACCGTTGAGGTTTGTAGGGGGAGAGGAGTTCAGAGAGATAAGGGGGTGCAAGTTGGTGGAGGGCTTGATCTGGATTACAAGTTTTTAAATACCGGCCCTATGTCAGTAGTTGAGCCTGTCAGCTCCTGATCCAACCCTGGATCCTCAACCACTGATTCAAATGAAGAAGGCTTCGTGTGTGCCCGCACAGCAGCAATGGCACGATCTCTTTCATCGCCACGCAAAGACAAAGCTGCACCAGACGGTTTTGGTGGCAAGAATCCCGGCTTTAACTTTTTTTTCAACGCCGAGACACTCATTTCGCGAGTGACCCTTGCCAAAACAATAATTACAGACATGATTGGGGTCCATTGTTACCCGTAACCCCGGGTCTGCTTTAACTGAAAACGATTTGCTTCGGCCAAGGCGTACTGGAGTTAACTCCCCCCAAACTCTCTCAGAATCCAAGTTCTCCACAACCCCGGCTCTCACCAAAAAATCCTTTATGCGTCATGACAAACTCATCTGCTAATCTAGCCGCATCTGTAACCTTGCTGACTTCCCTTTCCATTATAACTCACTATAAATCTCCGCCCGCCACCCTGTAATTTTCGTCTACCAACTATTGAAGTCCCCCCCCGTCAACACTTCTCGGCTCGCGCGGCAGAGCGATGCGCGCGCCGGCATCGGCGCTCTGCCGTGATGCGCGCAGGCGCACACGGGTGAGCACACTCTCACCAGCACCCCCTCTTAATTCTTATCTGTGTTGATGTCATTGATTGCTGTTAATGGTGTCTGTCACACAACACGCCATGAATCCTTGTATGTGGAAACATAAATGGCTCAGATTCATATCATTTAAAAACAACAAGAACGGGTAACCCTTGCAAAACGAGTGCAGATATGTGTGAGTCATCTCGTTTTATCATTATTATACGCTGCAATGAGCTTTCCACTACTGTGACGACCCTCCCCCGCTGCAGCTGGGTACCTGGCCTAAAAGGGCTTCCTGGTGGGAGGAGCTACCAGAGGGCATAAAAGGCGGTACCAAGGGGAGTGTCGTCCTCTCTCTCGCACCCACACTCAGCAGGGCCTGCTGCACCAGCCTCGTCTTGTGCTTCTTGTAGTGTTTGGTTGGTACAATAAATAGGTTTCGTTTGAAAGATCAATGTGTGGCCTCCCTTTTTGTGACCAGTCGTGAGCCAGGTGGTAACAAATGGGGGCTCATCCGGGATCATTTGAAGGTATTTTTGTTAAAGGGAGTTTTCCACATCTTTTGGGTCGAGTATGTTTCGCTGTAGTGGTCCAGGTGAGAGTAATTTGGAACCCTTTTCCTGGTAGGCATAAGCAATGAGTGGCACCAGCTGTCTCATTGACCCTTTATTTTGTTTGTTTGTTATTTTTGTGCAGCAAGTGGTTAGAGAAGTTGCTCGGGGGCACTTCCATGACTGTCTAGGTGATTTTCAGCTTGCGGAAAGTTAACCGGGTTACTGGGCTTTGTGCTTAATTCATCTTGACTCTAGCCTGCATGAAGACTAGGGATGAGGTAGGAAGTTAGACCTGGTTAGGCAGTTAGTCAGGGGAGTTGGGTTCCTTATTTACAGCAGCCTGTTGGAAATTTTGGTTGGTGGAAAAGCTTTGTTGTGGTCGAGTTGTTAAAATGGCTTCCATTGAAGACTTTGTGCTGTCTCCCAATGAGGGTTTGCTGAATTCTTTCAAAAAAGAGATCTTGAAATTAGCGGACCACTTTAGTTTTGAGCTTTCTAAAAAGTTCAGTAAAGTTGAGATGTTGTTCACCTTGAAGGGTCACTTGTTGGAGGAAAAAAAGTGTTGCTTGGTGTGAGTGAGCCAGGTCAAGTCTCCAAAGTGGCTGGTGGAGTTAGTTTAACATTTGAGCAGCAAAGGCAACTCTTGCAAGAGGAACATAGGAATTCTATGGAGCTTGAAAGAACAAGGCAAAATGCTCGTCTCCAGGAGGCTGAATTTGAAAAAGCAAGGCAAGATGCACGTCTCCAGGAAGCTAAAATTGCACATTCTCAGGTGAGACAACAGTTGGAGTTGGAGCGATACAAGCTGGAGCTTATGAGTGAAGGTAAGCTTAAGACTCATTCACACAAGGGAGAGCTATTGTCATTTGATGTTTCTGTTAGCTTGAGGTTGGTTCCTAACTTCACTGAAAGGGACCCTGACATTTTCTTTATATTGTTCGAACGTTTAGCAGATGCTCGGAATTGGTCAGATGCTGAGCGTACCCTCTTGCTGCAGTGTGTGCTTACTGGCAAGGCCCAGGAGGCTTTTTCAGCCATGAGTGTTAATGACAGTGGTAGCTACCTGTTGGTCAAAACTATTGTACTCAGGAATTATGGGCTGGTACCAAAAGCTTATCGGCAGCATTTCAGGTCACACAAAAAAGAAAAAGCACTCACGTTGAGTGTGGGCGTGACCTAACTCCTCATTTTAGTCGCTGGTGTGCTGCGTCACAGGTCGATACTAAGGAGGCCCTTGAGGAGTTGATCTTGCTTGAACAGTTCAAGAATTCTCAGCCTTTTTTTTTTTAAATGGTTTATTTAATAAGGGACAGTGCACATTGATAAAAACGTTGCAGTAAATGTGCCAGAGTTAGCCAAGAGGCTATTTTTCATCTGTAGTCCCAATGTTGCTGATGTTAAGAACAAACCTAAAAACATAAGATTACAAATACAATCTACAGATAAAGCAAATAAAATAAGGGAGAACAATGTTAAAATGGACAGAATAAAAACATAATGTCAGAGATACAACGTAAAAGCTTACAGACTAAATGTGACATATAACTGCAAAGAGGTGAACGACAAGAGAAGACACGCAGGTGGAGTAAACGGCCGACCAGCAAGTCAAGACATACAGAGACCGGACAACAGACAAACAACTGACAGAAAAAATGAAAGTCCAACCTGGGCAGATGGAGGAGCCGTTACAGTCTAGTGCTGACAGAGCTGGGTAGTAATGTACCATTTCTTTGTTTCCGCTTTAAAAGAGTTGAATGATTGTAGCTCTCTGATAGATACTGGAATGTAGTTCCAGTCAACTGCTGCTTGTACTGAGAAAGCAGCAGTTGACTGGAACTACTGGCCGTATAGTTACCTACATTCAGGTAAGGGAAACACCTTATATATATATATATATATTAGGGCTGTCAGCGTTAACGCGTTAATCTATGCGATTAATTTGGCCGTGATTAACGCACTAAAATATTTTAACTTTGTTTACTTCCGGTGTGCGTTGAGTTGTTGCACTCTGAGTGTCAAACCGCGGCAGTCCGCTCCTTCCTCCCCGCCGCTCCTCGATATTCACAGAAACATCGGGTGACGTGTCGTGACGTAATATGAGTAACATCGGGTTGCCAGGTCTGTGTGACAAAACCAGCCCAATGGCCAATCAAAACCAGCCAAACCAGCCCAATGGCCAATAAAACAAGCCCAAAAACAAGCCCAATATCAGAACTCAAAATATGCCTGTGCCAAACCATATACACTGCTTTTAAAGTCCAACAACATTGCTATCATTTCCAAATGTATTGTAATATCTACAAAGTAACACCAAATGGTTAGTATGCCAGCATTAAAAGCAGTTTTCCCTAAACAGTTATTTCACCTAGGTCCTAAAATGGCTTTATGTAATTAGATACAGTATATTATCATAAATAAAATATAGCTCTGTGAAGGTGTAGACCAATTAACTGACGGACAAACTAACCTGTTGCTTTGTCTTGAGGCTTTCTCTTCCCTTCCCTTTTCTCTTCCTCCCTGCCTGGACAACATGAATGTACTGTTTTACTTCATATGCATTTACTGTAGTTAATGCAATACCTTATTTCAACTGAAACACCTTATGTTGCTTCACTATATTTTTATCATATACTTATAGTTCAAACAATGTACGCACTGACAACTGGAGAACGGAGCAGCATTTCGAATGTGTTTCCGTTTTGCTGTGGTTTTGGAGATCACTGTGGTGCGCAAATCTCGGTTTTGCAGTACCGACAAAAGCTTTGGTATCATCCCCAGCCACACGTTCTATCCATTCTTTAATTCCGTTTTCACTTTCCCATTCTTTCGTATATTTCTTCCCGTATTTAGCCCACTTACGAGGTGACATGTTTCGCCAGGGTAGCTAGCTACACTAACTAGCAGACGAGAGTTGGGATCGAGCGGGTCGCGGAGACTGAGAGCGGCCAGAGCTTTAGGTGCGTGTGTGTATGTGGGCGTGTCCCATGTCCATGTGTACGTGCTGATCTGGAGTCAGTTTGGTAGGATTTGGGTAGAAATAAATTATTTCATTTAAAATATGGATTTTATTTAAAGATATTCATGTAATTTGCATGCAAAATAGGTCTACCCGAACCAGCGGACAAGAAATTCAACCCGGCAACACTTCAGTAGCCCAATTCCACGGAAAACCGCGGACCTGGCAACACTGGGCGGAAGGTGCAGGTGACTTTTCTTCTCTTTCTTTTTGCCCCGATGCGCGCGCAGACACGCCGGTATGGAGCTCTGCGGCGCGCGGGACAGAGCCGAGAAATGTTAATGCGACACTAGAGAAAGAGTGACATGCTGCTATAGAGACGATCAATAACAGACGTTTAGTTTAATAAAAGAACAAAGACGTCTTGAAGAAAATAACCTTACATTACTTCTGCTGTAATCTGTTGCTATAGAGAAAATTACAGGGGGGCGGGGTCTCACCCTGATATAATGGTGGGGGAAACACTGGGATGTGTCACAATTAGGGCTGCAACAACGAATCGATAAAAATCGATTATTAAAATAGTTGGCAACGCACCTCAGTTACTGTAACTGAAGGTGACTGTGATATCCATTCAAAAGCCCGAGAAGCTGAATTTACTTTTTGATCTTTTGGGGTCATATACAGTTTGCAATAGTCAAGAATGAATGTATGCTTAATCATGACTTCTTTTCTTTTTAGGAAAAACGCAAATGCTGCTATGCTCAGTAACTATGAGGTGATGTGTTGCGTCTCATTGTTTAACATTAAATATTGTTGTTGCGTCCAATCAAGAGATTCAAATAATTAAGTGTTGCTTCAGTTTTGTCTGTCTGTGTTTCTCAGGTGTTCAAACTCCTGACAGACCTGAAGGAACAGAGGAAGGACAGCGGGAAGAACAAAAACAGTGCCGGCCAGCAGAACCTCAACACCATCATGTATGAGGTAAACGCACATCCTCTTTCTCTCTCTCCACTGACTCGTTTTAAACGTGTTCAATAGTGTGACCACAGCTTCCTCTGCATTTCCACACAGACACTGAAGTACCTGTCAAAGACTCCCAGCAGCAGGCAGACTCCAGAGATCGTCAGAGAGTTCCTGACCACCATGATGCCTCACAAACTCACAGTCAGTGAGATCAGTGGCAGAAATGTTCTCGTTCGTGTGTTTTATTTGGAATTTAAAGATTACCGAATATATATTGATTATTTAGAAGATAAGCAAATACAACAGTATGTGCTGTTCCTTACATCAAATATTCACTGATGTTTTCCCCCCATCAGGGCAGAAAAACTGCAGCTATTGAACCACCGGCCACAGACAGCAGTGGAAATTCAGCTTGTGAGTGTTTTATCACCAATTACTATTATTACGCATTACCATACCTCTCTTTTGCTCTTTTTCCCTCCTGATGTATTTTTCTACAATTCTTTCACACAGTTACTGTGGTACGAATGAGCCAGTGTGTAATGTGCTAAGAGTTGCTTCAGTCATTATTGTGATGTTCTACTTTACAAAACTAACAATAACCTAATAATAATAATAATAATAATAATAATGACGTATCTGATTGATTGATTGATTGATTTATTTGTCGTTTGCCAGAGTACAGGTACAAAAGCATCGAAATTGCAAGAAAGGGTGGATGAAAGATTACAGCATAACATGAGGGAAGAAGGCGAGAAAAAAACACCAACCCCCCGACTATGCCCCGAGAGGGGTACAGTGTGGGAGCAGGAAAAACACCTTAGCACATAAGCACATACATTTTAGACATGACTTGCAACGAGTAGGAAGGGGAGGGAGGTAATCCAACAACTGGGTGATCTAAGCCCATCCATTGGGGGCAGAAGGTAACCAGCACCGACAAGCAGCCAGCCGGTCCAGCAGCCTTTCACGGCGCCAGCCACAGCCCCGTCCGGTCACACTGGGGTAAGAAGCAGGCGGCGTGGGATTGGGGAGGGGTAGTGAATGCAAATCAGTATATTGAAAGTTTGTGTGTGCGTGGTCTGGTATGTCGTCCTCCCCCAGGCCACAACAGACAGAGTTCACAGTCCGCAAGATGGTCGTTGCCATGGAGATAGCCTTGAAAGGTCCTGGAGAAAACAACCACAGGTGTCTGTGGATAGGGGAAGGGAATGAGAGAGGTTCTCACTTCAGCGATCTTCAGGGAGTTGTTGTTCCAGTAACGGCCTTGGCCAAGGCCCGTCTGGTTGAGGGAGCCGAAGCAGATAAGATTGGGATTGTTTGGTCTTCCAGCAGCTACATCCAATTTGCGCACCTACTATTCCACCACTTTCCTCCCATTTTTCAAATCGATCCAATTTCGTCGGGCAGCCTTAGGGGCTTTTAACGGCTGTCACCGCTTCCTTAATTTTCCGATAAACCAGGGCAACGCCAAATCCAAACAGCAGAAATCCTGTAATCATAGTTCAATAGGTAGATGTCATCTACGCCCTCCACGGAAAGGCTGCTAGGCACACGACACGCCCATCGTAACCAGCTGCAACGTCCCGGCAGGACGGGCAGGTCCCCCCAAGCTTCTCGCCGAGAAGACGGTGTCAATTGGTTGAGAGACCAGTTGATCAGATGATCAGTTGATCGTCCGGTCCATGGTTTTAGTTCAAGAGCGATGAGGAGAGAGTCTCTCAAGTATAAAACAAGACAAGACATGACGATAGGAGCCAAGAGGAAGGGAAGGTCAGAGGAGAGGGAGAGAAATGTGACCGCCTTGAAGAGAGCTCAGTGGGAGAGCAGTTGTCCTTCATCAGGAGGATCGGCCGCTCGATCCCGGCTCCACCACTCAGCCTGATGTGTTGTACTTGGGCAAGACACTTCACCCAAAATTACTCCCGTAGCTGTGCAGACGGTGTGTGAATGTGTATGAATGTTCGCTACTCCTGATGTGCAGTTGTTACCTTAGCCCCTCCCACCACTGTGTGAATGGGTGAATGATGACGAGTAGTGTAAAAGAGCTTTAAGTGGTTGGAAGACTAGAAAAGCACTTTACAAGTTCATGTCCATTTACCATTTATCATTAGTGAGCCTCAGTTTTGCTTTGGTGGCGATGTTCCTTTATTACGATCAACCTTGAGTCAGTCCCACCTAAGCGTCTGCTGGAAATACTTATTAGTACATCAGATGATTATTAATCTGCTGGTAAAAAATAGTCCCCAACAATTGGTCTATTTTGTTGTCTTTGAGTATCATTTTCTGAAAACAACGATACCAGCGTTTTAATATGTTACTTGAAACTGTAACCCATTTCTTCTGTCCGCAGTAGGATGAAGAGCCTTGGGGCTGAACGCTGCAGACAGGAGGTATTGAAAAGTGACTTGAAAATTGGTAGTTTTGTGGAATTTGTTGATATTGGGAAACATAGAATAATGCCAGCCTTGTCATTAAATAATAATTTAATAATAGATTACAACTCATAGGACATGCTTTATTTTTGACCATCTATATGTGTCTAATTTCTGCATGACTCCATTGATCCCATTATAGAAGGGATAGAAGATCTTGCCAGATCGCTCATCAGAGGAACATTTAACATGGATGAATCTGCATCACAGTGCCTTGAGCTGAGCACCTATACCAACCGCACAGGACGTCACTGGGGGGTGTCCTGTGACTGTAATATACTGTTAATCTATCACTGCTGACTACTTTGTCATGTTTTGTTCATATAAGAGCTATTAGATCATTTATGTTGAACTAATGAACACAAAGAGGCATCTGAGGGGCAGGATAAGTAATGTGAGAGGAATAATTATCTTGGCTTTTGTGTGTGTGTTTGCATGTGCGTGAGAAAGAAAATGTTTGACCCGCTCTGACTTCTCAATGTTCAACTGCAGAGCACAAACACATTAGTTCCACGCCAGTAAGATTGCTGACTGAGAATAAAAAACACTGTCTAATGGAGTGGGAAAATGAGAAGAATTAATACCAATGTATTGAACTGGCCGTGTTGTTTGTCCGTCTGAACCGAGTGTCGTGCTTTCTCTGCAGCTCAGTGGTGTTACCAGAGCCAGTACTCCTGTGACGACACATGCAGAGGTAAGACGCACATGGAAAGACCACCAAGTATAAGAGACACACTCACATTTGTAAGAACACACTTGACAAATCAATAACAAGTTTGTGATCGGTCAAAGCGTCTGTAAGTAAAAACACATTGAGGAACAGTTAGCAGGGAAAGGAGTGGGTGGAGACCAAAAACAGAGCTAACTAGAATGGGCACTCGGTAGAGCGCATACCTTCGCATATCACAAGATTGGGCATTGAATTATGAACAGTTTGGCATTAGTTGCATGCCAATTGGGTAAAAATTGACCGTGCTATGGTATAAAGAAGATTTTGACCTTTTCATGACCTTGACCTTTGACCCGATCGATCCCAAAGTCTAATCAAATGGTCCCCGGATAATAACCAATCATCCCAACCAAATTTCATGCGATTCGGTTTACAACTTTTTTGTTACGCGAATAACACGCATACAAATAAATAAATAAATACACGGCGATCAAAACATAACCTTCCGCATTTTCAATGCGAAGGTAAAAATAGAGAGTGAGTAATAGACATCAGGTGGACAGATATACAACTCCACATTAAATATAACGGTTGCTTCATGTGTGCTGGATGTGTAAAAAGGCAACTCAAATGTTCACCCCATCAATTAAATTACGTGAAAACATATCAGTCTTCACAGATGTTTTCTAAGCCGTGTAAGTGGACAACATTTTTCTCTTCCACTGGATCCATGAAGCCAAAGTTTCGTCTTTCTCTAGATTTCCGTGTCCTACATGCCCACTTCTTTCAAACACCTCTATTGTCTCAAGCCCAAACAGATTACACAGATTACCTTTTAGCAGTGGCGGGCCGTGGGCCTGGAGCCTGGGCCTTCAGTGAGGTCCTACACAGTCCCACCTGAATTAATCCACCTCTTATTACTATCATTATGATGCCATGGCTCTAGACCAGGGCTGCTCAATACGTCGATCACGGCGTAGTATTGGTAGATCGCATGACATTACAAAAAATTGGGCCGCCCCCGACATCTTCTCTATAGCACGCCTTTGTTCATTTAATAAACTAAACAGCCGCCTGATGTTGATCGTATCTACACAACAGCATGTCATTTTTCGCTCTCCGCGCGCTGCAGAATGCGATCGGGACGGAGAAAAGAAGAAAAAAAGTCACTTGCACTCGTTTGTTCACTAAACAGGGCATTGTCGCACCCAAAGCAGATTTCAAGTATATGCTCGACCAAATCGACATCTTCCTCCTTCCGCCATTGTGGGTTGAAAACAGCTTTGTAGTCCGCGAATTAATTCCTTTATCAAATTCAGTTTCCTAGTTCTGAGGTTTTGCATCTACCTGCCCATAGGACCCGCCTCTCAATATTGGTAATCCAATCAAAAGACCTGCAGCACTCCGCCTGCAAGCTGGCTCCTGTTCGGGGCCTTCGAGAAGGCCTAGAGGAGCCAACTCTAAAGCTGATTGGTTGACACAACATCGTCATTCTATTCACTTGAAGCTACCAGCGCTTCAATGTTGATTCTGAAGGCCTAAGGGCAGATGTTAGCCCCTGGCAACACACGATAGCTGAATATGATTGGATAAAAGATCTAACATAAAGACCAGCCCTCCAAATCTCAACCTGACGCTGGCAGCAGCGCAACCAAGAGGAACGCTATGAAATTAAGAGAAAAACTCTTACTCTGGGAAATAATTGAATACATATTTGTGGGGAAATATATTTAGAAAAAAATATATATTCTGATGATGTTTAGGCCAGCAGAGAAGGCCTTGCTGGCCCTGACGGCCCGCCACTGCCTTTTAGAAGCTTCTAAAACACGTTCAATTAAAATAGTCCTTCTGGATCTCACCCTCAATATCTTATTTATAGTTTTTCACCAATTTTTTTTGCTGAGAACAACTAAAGGCGAACTATGTAATGTTCATTCCCAGTACAATCTATTCACAACCGAGCGGTGAACCGACGGCTGTTATCGTGTTTGATGGAGGTTAAAGGTGCCACGTGTCAGAATAACTTTATATGTGCATCCCAGACTGACCTGCTCTTTCAGGAGCACGGAGAACAAAATAGATCAGCGTCAGTCAGTAAAGCCCAAAATGTGAGGTTGTTGCTGCTGCTGTTTGAATCCTTCAGACCCGATCCACTGGCCAGCTCAGTTTCCCAGCTGTGGTGGGTTACGCCAATCACCAATCAACATCGTCACCAACAAAGTGCACGTGAACAGCGCCCTGCCACCCTTCAACTTCATCGGCCACACGGACACAATCAACGTTACAGTGGAAAACAAAGGACACTCTGGTGAGGGGAAATGTGTTATTCTCGTACCCTCCAGATGTTGAACACTTCTGTTTTTGTGATATTCTCTTAACTTTGACATTTGCATACTTTTCCCTGTAGCTCACTTTGCTCTGCCGCAGTCGGTCCGACTGACAGGGGGAGCTCTGCCTGGTCACTACAGAGCCGCCCAATTTCACTTCCACTGGGGAGGTAATGGGAGACCGGGATCCGAGCACACCGTTGACGGAGAGAGGTTCCCCATGGAGGTACGTCTCACGGGAGCCACAATGTCATTGGCAACCACCCAATGAATGAACATTATAATCAGAGGGGAGTTCATGTTTAACACAGTTGTGTCTAACAGAGGGAGCTGTATTAAAGTCTCAGATTCATCCTCTTCTACTTACAGTAGACTTTAATAGAACATAATCATAATACTGCAACTCCTTCGCTGTGTTTTGGGTTTCCAGCTTCATATCGTCCACATCAAGGAGCCGTACGGCTCTCTGGCCGAGGCAGAACATGACATGGCGGGTATAGCTCTGCTTGCCTTCCTGTTTGAGGTAATGTATTCACATTTCTTCTTCTTGATGACTGCGTTTTCTGAATACAAATTTGAAAAAGACCATTGAGGCTTGTGTCACAATGTTGATGGTGTCATCCTCACAGGAATCATCAGATGATTATCCTCCTTTGGACCCAATAATATCCGCTTTGGGCCGAGTGCAACACAACGGTAAGAGTTTGGTCACTAGGAACATAAGTTTTTATAGTAAAAGGGCCCCGAGCCTTTTATTGACATCCATTCTTCTGTTGAACATGTAAGTTAACTTTTCCTCCAAACACTTGTCCACCTGTCTTTCTGTGTCCAGGCAGCATCACCGTGATCCCTAACTTTCAACTCAGTGACATTATCCCCGCAGCGAAGGACCTGCACAGTTACTTCCGCTATGTGGGCTCCATGACAACTCCAGGATGTGAACAGGCAGTTGCCTGGACGGTGTTTCACAGGCCTCTGTCCATCAGCAGTCGACAGGTGAGCAACTATAAAGAGACACACTGGGGACAAACTAGTGCTCCCGGTTGGATTTCCTCAATCAATCTGTAAACCTTCAAACTGACTTTTGATATAAAATACAGATCCAGGTACACATTTTTTATGTCCTTGAAATATTCATGAAATGACTTCTGCATGATCACGTTTTATGTTACTGGTGCAAGTTGCCTAGTTTTGAAGGTATGGGCTGTAGATATTTGTCTTCTCTCAAATATAACGGGACTATATGGCACCTGGCTGGTATTCAATTCAATTCAATTCAGTTTATTTGTATAGCCCAATTTCACAAATTACAAATTTGTCTCGGAGTGCTTTACAATCTGTACACATAGACATCCCTGCCCCAAAACCTCACATCGGACCAGGAAAAACTCCCAAATAACCCTTCAGGTGAAAAAAACGGGAAGAAACCTTCAGGAGAGCAACAGAGGAGGATCCCTCTCCAGGATGGACAGATGCAATAGATGTCATGTGTACAGAAGGACAGATTTAGAGTTAAAATACATTCAATGAATATGACAGTGTATGAATAGTTCATAGTAGGCATATTCCACGATGGAGACCTCCACGATCCATCAGGCAGATGGCGGTGGGGAGGAGGAGTGGGCGGAGTCTCAACAGTGTATGAAAAATACATTTTAAAAACTCACCAGCAATGCCTTTTTTCAGAAATCATTCTTTTGTTGTTGTTTGGGTTGAATTGCTCTTTTTAAAATAGGATGCGTCCCTTATTACTTTTAATTTAATAAAAAGTTCAACTTCGAAATGCTGAAAGTCTTCAGGATCTGTGCCTGGGAAAAGTGACATTTGAGTCACTAAAAAAACACACCAATGTCCCTTTTATCGCAGTATAAAACTGCATTAAGTATTTAACTTCTGACTCAAACATGTTGAATCTGTTTCTCTCTCCCCTCCAGCTGGATGCAGTAGTTCAGCAGTGTCGATTCTGGACGGGACAGCCCATGACTGACATCTTCAGGCCCACGCAGCCTCTGGATGGCAGAGTTGTGTACCGGTCCAAGGCGAGCGCCGCTCTGCCGGGCGTGACCCACCTCTGGCTCGGCGTTCTCTCCGCTGTGCTCGGGACTCCGTGTCTGATTCACTGATCCAGCACATGAAACGCATGATTGGTGCAAATGAAAAACACTACTGTATGTATAAAGGCAACTTTTACCTGTGTGATAGTTCATTCAAAGAATCTTGGTCACCTGCGTGTGCACATGAAACCAAGTCATTGTGCAACGTGAACTGTGCCCCTCTGGGTAGCGCTCAGTCTCTGTTTAGTCTTTACCGCAGCTAGACCTTTAATTTTCCTTATTTTTGTTGCAATTAGAAGTCAATATTTTAAATGTGCACACTCGATTCAAATATTTTCACTAAATGTGTTTTTTCTGTTAGAAGTGTGATGAATAAAAGAGTAGAATTAGGGGTTTACATTAAGTAGGAATTACACGCTCTGGGACATTTCCATTTAACGCCATTTCTTCTCAACTTGACATGCGTATAGTTCTTTAACATCACTGATCAGATGAAGGCGTTTCATTTGTACTGTACACTTGTTTGAAAAAAAACAAATAAGTTTGACATGTACATAGATAACTGTAATCCTAAACCATTGTAACAACTCCTGTTTATGATATGATTTATGAAGTGCCTAATGCAATGCTTTGTGTAAAACAAACACTTATTAAATGAACACTGGGGACAAACGTACAGCCAGATTAACTAAAAGAATAATTAATTGACAGTACAAACCAGCAAATTTATATAAACCCTTGAAAGCATTTCTCGGGAATGTTTGGATTGAGGTTTCGATGGATAATAACAATCGTCATTAGAGTGACATAATCAGTGTTTCTGTTTCTGAAGTATTTCTGCAGGTTTCTGGACAAACATTTTGAAATGTTTTGCACTTTTCCCTCAGACGTATATATAACCTATTAAACTAAATATATATCCGATAGAAGTCCATTTCTTTGCCTCATCACATGACTATGCAGCGTGTGCAGCGCATCAACAGGTGAGTGTTATTACATTAAGTAACTGTATTTGAGTGATAGTATGTAGGTTATTGTTAAATTCACTTAAACACCACACCTATTTTTGCTGTTCTAACTGTAACTGTGTGCAATAACACATCTAGTTAATTCATTCATGGCTTGTATTAGTTAACACGAGCCTATCTGTGCCATTAAGCAGCACCATCTGTGGGCTGTTCACAGGGAGATGAATTACTTTGTCTCATCTGTGAGGTGAAATTCTGTTGTTTCAATGACTCAACCACTCTAAGTTTGAGTAACATTCATTTATTTTGTAACACTCATGATCTGTGAAACCTCCCCTGGTTACATAGCAACTGACACATCATATGCACTAACAGGAGAGGAGACTATTGAAAGGCATCATGGTTTTCAAGTCATAAATCAGTAAATTTGACCTCAATCTGACATTTCCTAATAATCTAAATTGTGTCAGTAAACCGGATTCAAAATATGAAAGTGAAATTCGGTCGAGGTCACTGTGTCCGTTTCTGAATCCAGTTCCTCAGGTGTTCTACCTGTGCAGCAACGCTACACTTGGCTGTGCCTCCGGGGGCGCTGTACTGCTCCACACTGCTCCTGTAGTCCCACACTGAGGATACGTCACTTCCAAACAGAGGGCTGAAATGAAAACGAGAAGAAAGAGAAAATCTAAATGGCTGTTGTAGAAAATCCAAACAATCCCGTTTCATTAACCGAGGGGTCCAATGTTAGAATGAGAAGAAGAGACTCACCTAACAGCACTCAGGTCACCCTCAGTGAGTTGATTCAGGGCGATATTTTTGGATTCAGCTGCAAACACAGCTTTACCTGAAATACCATGAGCCTCTCTGAACGGCACCTGCAACCCATAACACACGATTACAGGACAACACACAAATACACATTCAATCATATATTAGTTATTTGGTCCGCGGCTGCAGCCCTTCTGGCCTGACGGTACCCGGCAGCTGCTTCAGGAGACCCCTGGGCCAACCAGGCCCGAAAGGCCTCCTCCTTCAGCTTCAGAATCAAATTTCTTTCAAAAAGAAATAAAATCATTTAAAAATAATCTTCCGAGTCGCGTTTGAATCGGAGTATAGCTAAACGCCACTCACCCCCTTCCTCACAAGGTAGTAGGCCAAGTCAGTAGCCAACATGTCCGAACTGAGAGCGGCTTCCATCACACTCTGGTTAATCTAAAACATCAAAGGAAACAGAATCATTGTCTTTTGAAAGAAAAATCACTTATTGTCAGATAACAAACTAGTTTAATCAGAATCAGTATGAATACATGTTCTCTTTGATTACACGTCAACAATGCTGCTTTGTACAGGAGGAACATTAAAAGGCTTTCAAAGCAAGATCAGGAAAGTTTGCAGTGCTGAGAAATTGGTGAATCTGGGATGTTGTAAATATCACCTTCTTTACACACGCAAGGTTTCTACATGATGTGCTTCTGATAATGCAACGACAGACAGTGACTGACTCTGAACAGAAAGAAAGAGTTCTATATAAAGTAACGCAAGCAGTCACAACCAAGTTTTTCAAAAATAAAGAACACTGTTTTAAGTCTCTGACCTAGAGAGTTGACATGACTCCAGTTGTCACCTCCAGCACAGCGTGCACCGTATCAAAGCAGTCGAACATGGCCTCCTTGTCCTCCTGGTGAAGAAGGCCAGCGTCAAAAATTAGAGAGGAAATATCCAGAAAGGAAAAGTCCTTCCAATGAAGTGAAAGCACACAAAGACACACTTTCATACCTGCAGGTCCTTGTTGTAGCAGCTGGGCAGGCCCTTCAGTGTCATCATGAAGCCAGCACACTGAAACACAGAAAGTCAAAAGTTTGACCAGAAAGCTTTGATGCTGCAGAAAGTCCCATGAAGGAAATTATCTTACAGACAAAAGCTTCTAGCTGATGGTGGAGAGAGTGAAAAGTCTGCAGTCAATGCACCGCGACACGTTAATCCTTTTAGAATCAGTAAAAGATTTTTAAAAGGATTTATTTTGGCATTGAAAACAGAAAGCAACCGAGTTTATGGGAAATGTGGTCTTCACTTCACCAATTGCAGTGATCTCATATGTTTGTTGAAATTATACAAATATATCATCATGATATTTGACCCCCCCACAAAAAGTTAAATGTCATTCACTTTTTTTCTTTTTCGCCATCTGATCAAAACAGGCAGTAGATGTGAGCTCAACGTACACAACATAACTGTGGGTCCTTCGAGGTACATCAAAACAGAGGATTTAACATCTTTAGTCGGAGGTCTTACTTTGCCAAAGACGCGACCTGCTTTACTCCTGATCAGCTCCAGACTGTCAGCATTCTTCTTCTGGGGCATCAGACTGCTGCCTGTGCTACATACACAACAAGTACAGAAGGAAAGAAGGGAAATATGGAAAAGTGAATATGAGGTCAACGCAAGTTTCAACTGCATGATAAATGACTGGGCTCAATGAAAAATACAGCGGAGCAGTAACACCGGCTCTAAGAGTTTAAATGAACATCATAAGGGCAAACTGAACGTAGAGGGGGTCAACTTCAGTGACAGCAATGATTTCATATTTAAATTTCACTTTGATACCAAACAGTACGTAACATGAGGTTTCTAACAGCAGTTGAACACAATGTAGTTCTATTAAAATGATCAGATGTACACACTCATCATCAAGTGCAGTAATCAATGTTTGACAAACATCACTCACCATTAAAATTTACCAAGTCCTTTATACATAATAGATATTAATTAATGGCTTTAATGCACACGAGGAGAAGTAAATAACAACAATATCTTTTTTTCTTTACAACATAAGCAAAAATTTAGGACCACGTAATAAAAGACAAACTGACCTGTAGGCGTCGGAGAGCGAGACGAAGGAGAACTCTTTGGTGCTGTACAGCATCAGGTCCTCGGCCATCTTACTGAGATGGGTCAAACACAACGAAGCCCAGAACAAGAACTCCGCTAAAGAAACACACGAGCAAACAAGAGGTCACTGAGGAAAACAGAAAAGGGCCATTTCATTGTAATGGACGAGAGAGCCGACGCTCATGTTGACGTACCCACAAAGTCCCGCTGGCCCGTGGCATCCATGCTGTTAAGACTGATGCCATCAAACTCCAACGACAAGGAGAAATGAAATTGCTTCAGGTTTTTTCTTAAATACACATTTCATTAACAAACGAGACACAAAAGACAGCTGCCTCGTAAGTGCACGTTTGACAGGAGGCTAATGATCTGGTCGTGTTTTAGTAGCCGGACCTTTCCTCAGCAGCTCCCTGTCGATGTCGAATGGTGTTCCAGCGATGGCGCCACTGAAAACAACAAGAATCGCTCTCATTAACTGTCCCTCGTGTGGGTGAACATCAGCGTCAGATCATTCGTGTGTGTTCACAGCGTACCTGCCGAGAGGTAAAACATTAACTCTTTTCTTGATCTCCAGAAGTCGGTCAACATCTCTGCTTAGAGCAACAGCATGACTGAAGGTTGGTTCAGCGAGCCGGAAAACAAAGACACAAGACCGATATATGAACAATACATAATCTCATATATATATACACTACCGTTCAAAAGTTTGGGATCACTTAGAAATGACTTTATTTTTCAAAGAAAAGCACTGTTTTTTCAATAAAGATAACATTAAATTAATCAGAAATATACTCTCTACATTGTTAATGTGGTAAATGACTATTCTAGGTGGAAACGTCTGGTTTCTAATGAAATATCTCCATAGGTGTATAGAGGCCCATTTCCATCAACTATCACTCCAGTGTTCTAATGGTACATTGTGTTTGCTAATCGCCTTAGAAGACTAATGGATGATTAGAAAACCCGTGCAATTATGTTAGCACAGCTGAAAACAGTTATGCTGGTGATATAAGCTGTACAACTGGCCTTCCTTTGAGCTTGAAGTTTGTAGAACAAAATTAATACTTCAAATATTAATCATTATTTCTAACCTTGTCAATGTCTTGACTATATTTTATATTCATTTGATAAATAAAAGTGTGATTTTTCATGGAAGACACGAAATTGTTTGGGTGATCCCAAACTTTTGAACGGTAGTGTATATATCATAACGTGTAGGATTTGCTTGAATAAAAAGTCACCTGAGAATCCAGTGGCTCCATCTGATTGGCTGTGCTCTCTGCATGTGGGTATAACCAGGAAACAGGACGTCAATTTCTCTGAGGTTCAGAAAGAGGATATAGGGGAACTTTAAAAAAGCACATTTTCCAGGTGTGTGTGTGTGTGTTAGCGTGTCCCAGTGTGTATCCGTCTTACGCTGCTGCCCGCTCCACCATGGTGGACATCAGCTGAAGGGCATTGTCGGTCAGGGTTGAGATGGCATCTCTCAGCCACAACCTCATGTCAGTCACGACCTGGTGAACACACACGTCTCACTTTATCAGGTAGCACAGCTGATGCGGCAGCAGCGCCAAATAGTTATCAGGTCACCACAGTTTTAATATTAGAAAGACAAACCTGGTCGTTTCTGCTCCTGCCAGTGTGCAGCTTCCCTGCAGGTGCACCTATCAGCTCCTGAATCCAGGATAAACAAGCAGTGAAAGACTACATTACAACATGGCTCGTCAGTCATCGCCCAACAGTGAAATATTACACTGCTAAATGTATAGATCAGAACTAAAAAGGATAAAAATACTAAAATGATCCTTGTTGATCAATCTTCCAAATGCTCCATGTGATGTTGGCACTTAAAATATAAGATTGACATTTTTCCATTTGTATTCCTTTTCAACATATCACATGAAAAGAGCAAAAACAAGTAGTGAGTGACAGCAAACATTAACATCTGAACTAAGAAAAATCTATATTATTTTTCTATTAAAATAGATTCATCCAGTAGGTAGATGACTGAAAAACCCAAGATTATTTGATGTCTGCCTAATATTGAGTAAGGACTCAAACAAAAGACTATATACATAGTATGTAATAAACAATCAACTGTCATGTTATTATATGAAATCCAATTTTACTCATTTAATGAAAAACAAAGAAGCTCTACTTCACCTTTAGCCTGCGCTCATTGGCAGTATGAATGTCCTCATCTTCAGGTTTGATCTCAAAAACTCCTTTAGACCACTCTGCAGAAACCTGGAGGATAACAAAGGACTGTATCACCAAGTAGGCTAAATCAATACACACAAACACAGCACTTTTAAATAGTAATAGCACACGTATGGACCCCCTGAATCATAGGCAGCATGTGCTACTTATGTACAGCAAATCATCAGCATTGTGTTATTTTTTTCTGTATTGTATTGGTTGCATAATGCCACATGCATTGCCAACGCAAAACATCAGGCTTGAGAGCACCCTGAACCCTGACCCGACTGAGTGAAAGAATTACTGAAGCCGTTTGGCAGCTGACCATCACATGACGAGAGTATTGTTCAGCACCAACTCAGCATAATACAGAGAGGAATTCAACCCAATGGCACATTTTCAGCTGTCATCGGTCGACCTACATCTACACTGGCACACAGACAATGGCACGCATACCCACAATGCAGCAGGAGTCCATTTCTTTGCATGCAAGTGTGAGAGAACTGTGATCAGAAAGTTCATAATCGTACAGCCTCGTCATCTGCAACCAACAGCGTCAGCTTGAAATAAATGGAAGATGGGGAACTTCCTTGAAGGCATCTGTGTGTGTGGTAGGGGGACTGCGGTCAAGCCAGCCGCCACTTCGAAAAACACAGTCAAGCCAGCCCGCACGATTTTTTTCAGTACACGTATATACCAGGCATTACGGTGTGAGTGTGTGAAAACTGTTTTCAAAATAAGAGCGAACTTCCGGTGAACGTGATATGACGAAACATGCCTTTAAATACAGATATAGTGATAGATTAAACTAAATGAAGAGATGAAAAATCATGAATGGTATTAATGATGAACACATTAAATGAAAGAAAGTAATTATTCCAATATTGGGATATTCTGATTTAGAATTTCAAAATAAAAGCTAAAGACTTTCACTTCTGATTCATGGTAGAGTACCTCAATGTGTCATCCAGAGATGATCAAGACATCCTGACGTTTGATTTCTAAATGAAAGCACTTCATAAAGAAAATAATAGTAATATATTTCCAATATTTGATATTTCTTTGAAGCAAATCTGTAAGTTTCTTGATAAAAATTACACTGCGGTCTTGTTAATGGTGACCTCTGCTAGGCCCATGATTATTCTCATGAGATATTACTGTGTAGATTTTGAATGAATTCAATTAAAAGTTAGCGAGAAACAAATATTATTAATATTATGGCAATATTTGGATTTTATTTTAAGCAAATCTGAAACTTTCTTGAAAAAAGGTACAATGCAGTCTTGTTATTGGTGACCTCAGCTAGACCCATGAATATTTTCATGAGATATTACTGTGGAGATTTTGAATAAATTCACTTTAAAGTTAGCGAGAAACAAATATTATTAATATTATGGCAATATTTGGATTTTATTTTAAGCAAATCTGAAACTTTCTTGAAAAAAGGTACAATGCAGTCTTGTTAAGGGTGACCTCTGCTAGGTCCATGATTATTCTCATGAGATATTACTGTGGAGATTTTGAATAAATTCACTTTAAAGTTAGCGAGAAATCAATATGATTAATATTATGGCAATATTTGGATTTTATTTAAAGCAAATCTGAAACTTTCTTCAAAAAAGGTACACTGCAGTCTTGTTAAGGGTGACCTCTGCTAGGTCCATGATTATTCTCATGAGATATTACTGTGGAGATTTCGAATGAATTCAATTCAAAGTTAGCGAGAAACAAATATTATTAATATTATTGCAGAATTTGGATTTTATTTAAAGCAAATCTGAAACTTTCTTCAAAAGAGGTACACTGCAGTCTTGTTATTGGTGACCTCAGCTAGACCCATGAATATTTTCATGAGATATTACTGTGGAGATTTTGAATAAATTCACTTTAAAGTTAGCGAGAAATAAATATGATTAATATTATTGCAAAATTTGGATTTTATTTAAAGCAAATCTGAAACTTTCTTCAAAAGAGGTACACTGCAGTCTTGTTAAGGGTGACCTCTGCTAGGTCCATGATTATTCTCATGAGATATTACTGTGGAGATTTTGAATAAATTCACTTTAAAGTTAGCGAGAAATAAATATTATCAATATTATGACAATATTTGGATTTTATTTAAAGCAAATCTGAAACTTTCTTCAAAAAAGGTACACTGCAGTCTTGTTAAGGGTGACCTCTGCTAGGTCCATGATTATTCTCATGAGATATTACTGTGGAGATTTCGAATGAATTCAATTCAAAGTTAGCGAGAAACAAATATTATTAATATTATGGCAATATTTGGATTTTATTTAAAGCAAATCTGAAACTTTCTTCAAAAAAGGTACACTGCAGTCATGTTAAGGGTGACCTCTGCTAGACCCATGAATATTTTCATGAGATATTACTGTGGAGAATTTGAATAAATTCACTTTAAAGTTAGCGAGAAATAAATATGATTAATATTATTGCAAAATTTGGATTTTATTTAAAGCAAATCTGAAACTTTCTTCAAAAGAGGTACACTGCAGTCTTGTTATTGGTGACCTCAGCTAGACCCATGAATATTTTCATGAGATATTACTGTGGAGATTTTGAATAAATTCACTTTAAAGTTAGCGAGAAACAAATATTATTAATATTATGGCAATATTTGGATTTTATTTTAAGCAAATCTGAAACTTTCTTCAAAAGAGGTACAATGCAGTCTTGTTAAGGGCGACCTCTGCTAGGTCCATGATTATTCTCATGAGATATTACTGTGGAGATTTTGAATAAATTCACTTTAAATTTAGCGAGAAATCAATATGATTAATATTATGGCAATATTTGGATTTTATTTAAAGCAAATCTGAAACTTTCTTCAAAAAAGGTACACTGTAGTCTTGTTAAGGGTGACCTCTGCTAGACCCATGAATATTTTCATGAGATATTACTGTGGAGAATTTGAATAAATTCACTTTAAAGTTAGCGAGAAATAAATATGATTAATATTATTGCAAAATTTGGATTTTATTTAAAGCAAATCTGAAACTTTCTTCAAAAGAGGTACACTGCAGTCTTGTTATTGGTGACCTCAGCTAGACCCATGAATATTTTCATGAGATATTACTGTGGAGATTTTGAATAAATTCACTTTAAAGTTAGCGAGAAACAAATATTATTAATATTATGGCAATATTTGGATTTTATTTTAAGCAAATCTGAAACTTTCTTCAAAAGAGGTACAATGCAGTCTTGTTAAGGGCGACCTCTGCTAGGTCCATGATTATTCTCATGAGATATTACTGTGGAGATTTTGAATAAATTCACTTTAAATTTAGCGAGAAATCAATATGATTAATATTATGGCAATATTTGGATTTTATTTAAAGCAAATCTGAAACTTTCTTCAAAAAAGGTACACTGCAGTCTTGTTAAGGGTGACCTCTGCTAGACCCATGAATATCTTCATGAGATATTACTGTGGAGATTTTGAATAAATTCACTTTAAAGTTAGCGAGAAATAAATATGATTAATATTATTGCAAGATTTGGATTTTATTTAAAGCAATTCTGAAACTTTCTTCAAAAGAGGTACACTGCAGTCTTGTTAAGGTGACCTCTGCTATGTCCATGATTATTCTCATGAGATATTACTGTGGAGATTTCGAATGAATTCAATTCAAAGTTAGCGAGAAACAAATATTATTAATATTATGGCAATATTTGGATTTTATTTAAAGCAAATCTGAAACTTTCTTCAAAAAAGGTACACTGCAGTCTTGTTAAGGGTGACCTCTGCTAGACCCATGAATATTTTCATGAGATATTACTGTGGAGATATTGAATAAAGTCACTTTAAAGTTAGCGAGAAATAAATATGATTAATATTATTGCAAAATTTGGATTTTATTTAAAGCAAATCTGAAACTTTCATCAAAAAAGGTACACTGCAGTCTTGTTAAGGGTGACCTCTGCTAGGTCCATGATTATTCTCATGAGATATTACTGTGGAGATTTCGAATGAATTCAATTCAAAGTTAGCGAGAAACAAATATTATTAATATTATGGCAATATTTGGATTTTATTTAAAGCAAATCTGAAACTTTCTTCAAAAACGGTACACTGCAGTCTTGTTAAGGGTGACCTCTGCTAGACCCATGAATATTTTCATGAGATATTACTGTGGAGATATTGAATAAAGTCACTTTAAAGTTAGCGAGAAATAAATATGATTAATATTATTGCAAAATTTGGATTTTATTTAAAGCAAATCTGAAACTTTCTTCAAAAAAGGTACACTGCAGTCTTGTTAAGGGTGACCTCTGCTAGGTCCATGATTATTCTCATGAGATATTACTGTGGAGATTTCGAATGAATTCAATTCAAAGTTAGCGAGAAACAAATATTATTAATATTATGGCAATATTTGGATTTTATTTAAAGCAAATCTGAAACTTTCTTCAAAAAAGGTACACTGCAGTCTTGTTAAGGGTGACCTCTGCTAGGTCCATGATTATTCTCATGAGATATTACTGTGGAGATTTCGAATGAATTCAATTCAAAGTTAGCGAGAAACAAATATTATTAATATTATGGCAATATTTGGATTTTATTTAAAGCAAATCTGAAACTTTCTTCAAACCTTTCCAGATCACGTTTTTATTTGACGTTACAAATACGTCTCTAATCAACGTATCTTTGCCGTTTGTTGTCTCGCTTTTCTGCAATGTTGTTATGAATTGGGGAAAGTTTACCAGCAAAATCAGCAGAGCCAAATTAACACTCTCAGATTTGATTGTAACACTTTTGAAGACTGTATCAGGACAAAGTGTTAATTTCACTCTTTTTGGAGAGTTAGTACTTTAACACCAATTTAGTGTTATTATTGACTCTTTTGGGAGTTTAAATTTAACTCTTCGTAACACTCAGTAGTGTTAGTTTTTTTTAACACTTGTATGTAGTGTTAATAATTAACTCTCTCAAGGGATGGTTTGTGAACTCCACAAGTGTCACTCCCATTTTCACTCTATAAGGTGTCAATGTGTTTTTTTACTAGAAATACTTGAAAATTAATGTTTGTTAAAGGGAAAGGGACATGATAGTTTTAAAACATATTTATTTTAAAACCAGTGCATCACATACACATTTTACAATGCTTTTCAAAACATACAATAATATGGAACAATGTATGCTCTGTCACTCTCATTAGAGTAGTTTATCAAAAGGTCTAACATATGGCAGTTTGTCAAGACCAATCAGAACACGTTCACTGCTTTGCTCCTCTATACAATATGCATGGAAATGGTCATCAAAGTACATCGATGTTGTACACCGTGGTTTGAATGAGGGTGTAGAAACTGAAAAGAGCTTCGTCGTAGGAGATGCTGAAGACATAGTGAGCTTTGAATAACACACCATCAGCAGCCACCGATGTCCGAGCGTTAAGGGGACAGCTTTTTGGTCCACAATGATGAAGAATCTTTCGATGTTCTTCCTTTGCTCACAGATGCAGAGGAGGAAGGGCTGTCTAGCATCATCTTTCTCCAGGAATGTAGTCATGCTGGCTCCTTCCTGTTGTTTGAATGAAATAGATTCATATATTTAGCATAATAAGCAGTTAGATATATTATATCAACCTGCAACTCACACTTCTTATAAATAACTGCAGCACAAATTAAAATGTTGCTCATACAAAAGGCTGATGGTACATACCTCAATAAACCTTACAAGATGGTTGGCTGCCTGGGCTGAGCTTCCTTTGGCTGTTTTTTGTGGCCTCTTGATGTAGGAGGCAGGAGATGCAACAGCAACAGAAGAGCTGACATATCACTATCCCAGCCTTGAAGACATCTAAGATATTTTATAAAGAAGAAAATAAAGCAATGGAAAAGAAAGCATTATTTTAGCCTTCAACAGCTACTTAATAACTCTTTATATCAATTTAGTTTTACTGGACTTGGCAATTTGGGTATTTTTTACACTGAAAAACTGTCCATATTTACCAAAGTCATTCTCAGCCTCAGTGTCAAAAGCCAGCAACTCCTTGACATGGAGACTTTGGGGAAGACTCTGGCATTCTGCGATGACTTTGTCCTTGAAGTATGAAGGCCACTTTTTCCTAAGTGTATGCAGTGTATTTAAGTGAATAATTAGGTGCGCGGAAGAAAATTGTCCTGGGGACGTAAGTCAGTGGGGGACCCGGGTGAGAGGAGTCAGCTACAATCTTCCTTGCTCGCAGGGTCCTGGAAGCAGACAAGTCCTGGAGGGATGGCAGATTGCAGCCAATCACTCTCTCAGCGGAGCAGATAGATAGATAGATGATAGATCGATAGATATATACTTTATTAATCAAGGAAATTTGTCGTCACAGTAGCAGCACCAATAAACTAAACACACAAGAATAAAAAATAAAATATAAAAAACAGGGATGAAAGATATAGGAGTATACAAAGTAAAATATAAAATAAAATATATATGTATATATATAACATATATGCATACACAATACACAATACTAATGACAAATAAAATAAAATATAGATGATCCGCTGCAGTCTGGCTCTGTCCTTAGCAGTGGCTGCAGCGTACCAGACGGTGATGGAGGAGCAGAGGATGGAAGTGCACCATCATGGTCTTTGGCAGGTTGAATTCAGCTACGTCAGGAAGAACGTCCCCTGCCATGCCTTTTTAGTGATGGAGCTGATGTTCAGCTCCCACTTGAGGTCCTGTTATTTAGCTGACTTGAACTTGAATTTCCTGAAAGTTTGTAGAGTAATATCTCATGAAAATAATCATGGACCTAGCTGAGGTCACCAATAACAAGACTGCAGTGTACCTTTTTTGAAGAAAGTTTCAGATTTACTTTAAATAAAATCCAAATATTGCCATAATATTAATCATATTTATTTCTCGCTAAATTTAAAGTGAATTTATTCGAAATCTCCACAGTAATATCTCATGGAAATATTCATGGGTCTAGCAGAGGTCACCATTAACAAGACTGCAGTGTACCTCTTTTGAAGAAAGTTTCAGATTTTCTTCAAATAAAATCAAAATATTGCCATAATATTAATAATATTTGTTTCTCGCTAACTTTGAATTGAATTCATTCGAAATCTCCACAGTAATATCTCATGAGAATAATCATGGACCTAGCAGAGGTCACCCTTAACAAGACTGCAGTGTACCTTTTTTGAAGAAAGTTTCAGATTTGCTTTAAATAAAATCCAAATATTGCCATAATATTAATAATATTTGTTTCTCGCTAACTTTGAATTGAATTCATTCGAAATCTCCACAGTAATATCTCATGAGAATAATCATGGACCTAGCAGAGGTCACCCTTAACAAGACTGCCGTGTACCTTTTTTGAAGAAAGTTTCAGATTTGCTTTAAATAAAATCCAAATTTTGCAATAATATTAATCATATTTATTTCTCGCTAACTTTAAAGTGAATTTATTCAAAATCTACACAGTAATATCTCATGAAAATATTCATGGGTCTAGCAGAGGTCACCAATAACAAGACTGCAGTGTACCTCTTTTGAAGAAAGTTTCAGATTTGCTTAAAATAAAATCCAAATATTGCCATAATATTAATAATATTTGTTTCTCGCTAACTTTAAAGTGAATTTATTCAAAATCTCCACAGTAATATCTCATGAAAATATTCATGGATCTAGCTGAGGTCACCAATAACAAGACTGCAGTGTACCTCTTTTGAAGAAAGTTTCAGATTTGCTTTAAATAAAATCCAAATTTTGCAATAATATTAATCATATTTATTTCTCGCTAACTTTAAAGTGAATTTATTCAAAATCTCCACAGTAATATCTCATGTAAATATTCATGGGTCTAGCGGAGGTCACCCTTAACAAGACTGCAGTGTACCCTTTTTGAAGAAAGTTTCAGATTTGCTTTAAATAAAATCCAAATATTGCCATAATATTAATAATATTTGTTTCTCGCTAACTTTGAATTGAATTCATTCGAAATCTCCACAGTAATATCTCATGAGAATAATCATATGAAGGTCACCCACCAACAACAACAAGACTGTGTAGTAGTTTTTTTGAAGAAAGTTTTAAATAAAATTAAAATAAATCAAATATAATACAATATTTTTCATATTGTTTAAACTTAAGTGTTTAAAGTGAATTTATTCAAAATCTCACAGTAATATCCCCATGAATAAATCAGACTTCAAAATTCCACAGTAATATCTCATGAGAAATAATCATGGCCTAAAGGAGGTCACCAACAAGACTGCATTGTACCTTTTTTCAAGAAAGTTTCAGATTTGCTTAAAATAAAATCCAAATATTGCCATAATATTAATAATATTTGTTTCTCGCTAACTTTGAATTGAATTCATTCAAAATCTACACAGTAATATCTCATGAGAATAATCATGGGCCTAGCAGAGGTCACCATTAACAAGACCGCAGTGTAATTTTTATCAAGAAACTTACAGATTTGCTTCAAAGAAATATCAAATATTGGAAATATATTACTATTATTTTCTTTATGAAGTGCTTTCATTTAGAAATCAAACGTCAGGATGTCTTGATCATCTCTGGATGACACATTGAGGTACTCTACCATGAATCAGAAGTGAAAGTCTTTAGCTTTTATTTTGAAATTCTAAATCAGAATATCCCAATATTGGAATAATTACTTTCTTTCATTTAATGTGTTCATCATTAATACCATTCATGATTTTTCATCTCTTCATTTAGTTTAATCTATCACTATATCTGTATTTAAAGGCGTGTTTCGTCATATCACGTTCACCGGAAGTTCGCTCTTATTTTGAAGACAGCTTTCACACGCTCGTACCGTAATGTCTGGTATATACGTGTACTGAAAAAAATCGTGCGGGCTGGCTTGACTGTGTTTTCCGAAGTGGCGGCTGGCTTGACCGCAGTGTAGGGGGGTGCGTGCGTGTGAGTGAGTGTGTGCGTCTGTGTATGTGTGTGTGTGTGTGTATATGTGTGTGTATATGTGTGTGTGTGCAAGGGAGAGAGCGAGAGTTCACCTGATCCAGCCCTTGTAAAATCTGGTTCATCTCCTCCGTGGTGACCAGCTTGGCCTTCTCCAGAGCCTTCACGTAAGCCTTGCTCCCTCTGATGTCAGCATCCCACATCCTCCGGTGTGCGGTATAACTGGTTTTGTTACGCGTGCATGAGGCAGATGTTCCGTGGGAGTGGCCTCGAGTTGCCTCTCAGGACCCGTCTCGAATAACTAGGAAATGCACATTTCCATCGCTTAGCCTCTCTGTCGCGTTCTTTTTATGTAACGCTAATGTTTGAAAGACCAAACACGGAGGACTTTGCTGTAAAATGTGATACCTGTTCGGGAGGCTGTAGTTGAGACGCCGAGGACACGGAGCGAGGACAAAGTAGGTGACTCTGCTGATGCCTGTTCAATATACTACTAACTTCAATAAATACTTGACAAAATGCTCTTGTCAGTCTGATATTTATGTTATACGTCGTTCTCTGACGTCAAGTCGATGTGAGACCAGTTTACTCTTCATACAGTGTGTCGTGAAGCATGTAGCCCGTTGTTTACACCCAGCTCGCCCACCGCTGTTAGCTGGGAAACTGATCGACTCAGATTAAGTTGTGATACAACACTGCAGATGTGTGCTGTCTCACATCTCTTATGTTTTATATTCGAGACTACGGATCAACATATATCATCGTAGCTATGGTATACATGTTCAGCACGCACTCGTCCAGATTAAAGATAATTGGTCACTGTCATTTTGTTACGATAAGGACACATATTGAGCAAGACACTTAACCCCGAATTGCTCCCTGTAGCTGTGGCTACGGTGTATGAATATAACATAAGTGATTAAAAACGTCAGCTAAATGTAATTTAAATACATGATTGCATTCCACCCGCTCCTATATTTTGTCTGGGTCGAGTCAAACCACTAATAATGTCTGACCATTGACCTCTGTACTACCATGAAGCCTTAGAGCGAACAAAGTTAGAGACAAGTAAAAAGCCCCTTTACAAAAAGGAATATCATCTTGATGTAACAACTGTGCAGGTGTTCAAGAGCCGTTCATTTAAGAACTTGTGCATCAGGTGTTGGCATTTGAAATGATTAGGGCTAATGGTATATAAGGTAGTGTAACATGTCACAACTTTGTGGGTTTGTGAGGCGAGATACAGAGAGAGATACAGAGAGAGAGATACACAGAGAGAGATACAGAGAGATACACAGAGAGATACAGAGAGAGATACAGAGAGATAGATACACAGAGAGATACACAGAGAGATACAGAGAGATAGATACACAGAGAGATAGATACACAGAGAGATACAGAGAGAGATACAGAGAGAGATACACATAGATACAGAGAGAGATACAGAGAGAGATACAGAGAGATAGATACACAGAGAGATACAGAGAGAGAGATACACATAGATACAGAGATAGATACACAGAGAGATACATACATAGACAGACAGACAGAGAGTATGGATCCTGTTGTCATCCAACAACTTATGGATTTCAAGATTCATAATGCATATCCCGAGGGCTCAACCAGCCAGGACAAGTTTGTCATCAAGCGGCGAGCAAACACCTTCAGGATAAAGGGTAAGGATGCATGCCACATGGACTGTAAAACACAATGATCATCTGATATGGTAAAACTAAAAATTATTCTAATACTATGACATTTAAACACCAGATGGAGATCTGTACTATATCTGCAGGCGCAAAAGAAACATGACGGAACACCTGGCTAAGGTGGTTTCTACTGCAGAGGAGGCCAACAAACTTTTTGAAGAGTTCCATTGCAGCACTATTGGTGGTCACTGTGGGCTAGTAAAAACCCACAGCGCCATCATAGCACGCTACTATTGGCCTGGCATGGAGGCGGACATTCACAAGTGGGTGAGTTGTCTTAAAGATAATAAAGTTGTACACATTCAGGGTCAAATGTAGAGCAAGGAGAAGTGTCATGCGTGTAATTGAAAAAATGCTGATTCGATATTCATCCAATTGTACTCTTAATATTCATTATCACATTTTGAGAATGAGTTTGAAATGCCGTTGGTCTGTTTAGATTACTCAGTGTCCACAGTGCCAGTGCAAGAGGGCCAACCTCAAAGAGAAAAAGGAGTACCAGCCAATAGAGGTAAAGGAAACGTATATTGTCAACTTTCAAACACCTAAAGGATTTTCTAACGCCTGAGTGTTTTTTTCTTTTTTCCAGGTAACAGAACCGTTTAAATTGGTTGGCATGGACCTAGTGGGAAAACTCACAGAAACGGATGGTGGGAACCAGTACATGTGTATCATGGTTGATTATTTCACCAAATGGTCTGAGGCATACCCACTTCAAAGATAAACAGCAGATGAGGTGACTAGTTGTATTCTTGATTTCTGTTACAAATTTGGTGCACCCAAAAGACTGCTAACAGACCAGGGCACAGAGTTTCGCAATAAGGTATAATGATGATGCATTATGAATCCCTAATATGTCGGCTCACTGCTGTGCATACCAATTTCACGTTTAACCAAATGAGAATTTCCAGGTCAACTCTGGCCTGTGTGAGAGGCTGGGCATCAAGCGAAGCCTGTGCTCACCTTATCATCCACAGACCAACGGCCTCGTGGAGAAATTAAATGGCACAATACAGAGGTATGTTTTGTATTTAATAGGTACATGAATTTAAGCTCTTCATAGAATAACACACTGATTTAATGATTCCTTTCTGAACAGGTAATCAGTAGTGATATACTTAGTGAAAAAAGAGGTTGTTTTAGCATACCAAATGCCTGTATTTGATTCTTTGCATTTTTAGGTCCCTGAACAAACTGGTGGCAGAGAACCCCACCCGTTGGGACAAAGTCCTGCCAGCGACTATGTTCGCGCTTCGGACGAAGAAACAATTTACCACCAAGTACACGCCATACTATCTGATGTTTGGGAGGGAGGCGCGGTATCCGTCGGAGATACCAGCAGAGTATAATGTAAGATTCAGTATTATTCTTATCCTTTTTTAGATCTTGAATTTGGATTATCGATTTACACAACATTGAAAATGTGGTTTGTGGCAGGTCACAGAAGATAAAGTCTGCGGCCTGGTGCAGAGGGAGGCAATGGCAGACGGACTGAGGAATCAAAAGGTTGTTTTTGAAGACGTTTTACAAAACATTAAAATAAGCCAGGATAGAGTCAGAAAACGAAAATCACAAATTGGCCAGGAGGACCATTTTAAAGTGGGGGATCGGGTGCTCCAAAAAAATATTAAACAGGAGCAGAGAAAAGGGGGCAAGATGGAGAGCACTATGTTGGGCCCCTTTACAATTGTGGAACTAGAGGGCAAAAAAGCTGTGCTGGCCACACAAAAGGGGAAGAGGGTTACTCAAACCAACATTGATTCATTAACTCATTGTTTCCAGCCAGAGGAGAGGATCCCAGCTAAACTGAAAAGAGTTTTGGAGCCTTCTCCTCTGGCTGGTCCATCCAAGACACAGTCACAGGCACACACAGACACACACACACAGAAACAAACAGACACAGACACAGACACAGAAACAAACACAGACACACACACACAGCCACAGAAACAAACAGACATAGACATAGAAACAGACACACAGCCACACAGACAAACACAGACACACAGACACACACAGAGACACACACACACACCATCATCAAAGACATCTGGACAGGGACAAAGAGGAAAAATATTATTTGGTCAAAGATTGGGCCGTACAAATTTTTTTCAGAAAATCTCATGGCCCTGGCCCCTGGACATCTGGTGGAGGGAGAGGTACTTTAAAAAACAAAAACATATTGGACTGATATTTTCCTTTTTAGATTGGTGACAAGTTACTGTTTTACTCAGATTATCAATGCATATCTGAACATGGTGGGAAGGGAGGCAAACGCCACAATCATCGATACATATGGAATGACGGCCCTCTGGGAGGGATCTAAAACCTCACTTTTAAGAAGGGTGAGTATACAGCTAGATTGTTGTCTGTGTGTATGTATCTATATATATATATATATATATGTGTGTTTGTGTGTAAACAATTTTTTTGGTTGGATCTTACAAAAACGAATGTGGCGGCTGGAGCTGTGTGTAGTGGGGGACACTGGACACTCATTGTAAGTAATCTTAAAAACATTCAGATCTAGACTCAGTCATGACACCATCTGATGTCTGCATGTTTTGCTCTAATTATCATTTGCATTTCTATAGATCATATATCTTCAGGAGAAGAGGGCCCTCTATGTGGACCCATTCGGTGCCACACAAGACCACATTAATAAATGCAGGGATATAACCAGGTGAGTGAGATATCAGCTTTAACGTGTAGGGAAATAAATACATCATGCATTTAGGATCATATTTAAGGAGGAAGACAAAGTTCATAAAATAATAGCCTATTTGACGACTCAAGCGTGTCCTTGTTTATTTTAAACATGATCCTGAGTGTAAATGTGTTTTACTTTGGTTTATGTTTATAAAAATGGCGAACTGTAAGCAATTTGTGACATCATTGTAGAGCAGGGGTCACCAACATTTTTGAAACCAAGAGCTACTTCTTGGGTACTGATTAATGCGAAGGGCTACCAGTTTGATACACACTTAAATAAATTGCCAGAAATAGCCAATTTGCTCAATTACCTTTAACTCTATGTTATTATTAATAATTAATGATATTTATCTTTGTGGAAACACTGATCATCTTCATGATTTCTCACAATAAATATATATAGAAACAGATAAATATCAATATGCAACACTTTATTTTTATATTTTCTCTAAGTGCACATTTTTCAAATTGAACATTTTAAATGATCACTTCTAAGACAGTCTTGTGAAATCACAATATCCCATTTTAACTAGCTAGCCACTAACATTTTTAACAAATCATGAATTACTTTGCACCATGTTTGTACAAATAATAACTCATGTAAAATACAAAAGTCAACTCTCAAATTTTTAAATAAATCATGTCACACTTTGAACTGGACACCAAATTTGTTATCTGTTTCTTTGTCAGTTAGTGGGAAGCCTGGCATTGCATGCTGTTAACTAGTGTGTTGTACTCTGGTGTGTAACTTGACACTGCAACTCTGAGTGAGTCCTGCAGATGTGCATCAGTGAGGCGTGTTCTGTGTTTGTTCTTGATGAAGTTCATGTCAGAAAAGGCTGATTCACAAAGATAAGTTGAACCAAACAGGCTTGCAACCTTCATAGCTGCTGCGCATACACCACTGTACTTTTCTGTGTCAACAAGGCACCAAAAGTTTGGTGCAGCCTGGTGGGCTTTGAGGTGGAGGTCATTTTGCAGTGTTACAATTTCAATCTCCACCTGTTCAGCATCCAGGCTGAATGTTGCATAACTGCTCAGCAATGCATGATATGTCCACGTTCATGAAAGGATTAGAAATGAACGACACACATGGCTCAAGCTGATCCAGGTCACAAAACCTGTTCTCAAACTCTTGCCCAACTCTGTTTATGACCTGAGAGTACTTTTCTGCAACTTTGTCAAAAGTCTCAGATGCAGAAGCATTGTCTTTCAGCACCATCTGCACAGAGGAAAGTGCAGCACTTTTTACTCTGTAAATGCACAGAAAAAGGTTCATCTTAGCTTTAAATGCATTTAAAGCACTTATCATATCGGCGATAGTTTTACCTTTGCCTTGCAGCTCACAGTTCAAACTGTTCAGTTTTCCAGTAATGTCCGTTAAAATGCAAGGTCAAGTATCCACTCAGTGTCCTCCAGCAGCACGGTGTCCTCACCTCTGGACTGCATGAACTCTTTGATTTCACCCAAAAGTGACAAAAACGTTGCAAAATTCGTCCCTGCTGAGCCATCGGATTTCTGTGTGTAGTAGCAGGTCACCATATTCAGCTGACAGCTCCTCCAAAAGTACCTTGAATGTCCTGTGCTGTTTAGCTCTGGAGCGGATGCTGTTTATGATCTTCACGACGCGAGTCATTACGTGCTCAAAGCAGATCACTTTTGCACATAAGGCCTGCTGGTGTATGATGCAGTGGTACTGCAGAAACTTTGGGAACTCTGGGTCAGCTTTACAGTGAGCACCGCACGCTATGTGTCGGCCGATCATAGCAGGAGCCCCATCCGTAGTCACTGATACCAGCTTTTCCAGCGGCACCTTTTTCCACCAAAACTCCTTCACTGCGTTATAAATGTCAACTCCCTCATAGTTGTCTTCAGGGCAGTAGTGTCAGAAGTTCTTCTTTTGTGGAGAAATCATCAAACACCATCCGGATAAAGACCATCAGCTGCGCCGTACTGCTGCTGTCCACCGACTCGTCACACTGGATGCTGAACCACCGCACCTCGCCAGATCACGGTCCAGCTGGTCGGTCAAGTTCCCAGACATCGCCGACACTCTTCTTACCATTGTAGTTGCCCGAGTTGAACATCGGAGAGACTGGAGAGTACATCGGTTCCATACTTCTCGTCTTCAAGCACAGTTTTAGCAATTATCATCATTGCTTCTTTGACAACCTCCGCGTCTGTAAATGCCTTCTTTTCTTCATCAAGAATTGCGTAGCTCTAAACGAGGCTTCGTTGCTTTTTGGGAGTTTTAAACCGGTCTAGTGAAAAAGACTGCTGTTTGCACAAAGCTGCCTTTAACTCGCGGGCTTTTCTGCGCGCAGTGCGCTGCCCGGTGGGTAGTTAGCATGGTAGCTTGTGTGACACGTAGTAAAATGTCTCTCCACATTGTGCCGCTTTGCTATTGCCACAGTTGCCCGCAAATTAAACACACGCAGGATCCTTTCACAGTGGTAAAAAAACTCTACCTCCCATTCGCGTGAAAATGATATGTTTTCTTTCTTTTTCTGACATTTTTGGGGTAACTCTTCTCCTCATATTAGCTGCGTCCGCTAACGTTAGCTTGTTTGTAAGAGCGCAACAAACGCTACGTTTTGGTCATGCACAATACTGACCTTTGAACTTTACTCGGTCAGAGTTCATTTATATTAAACACAAAAAACATTTTACATTTTAAGTGTTTATATATATATATTGTCATTTGTAAGTTACATGTAAGTGTGATTTAAACAAGAATAGCTAAATAAATAAATACAATTTAAAAAATAGAGGCAGCTCACTGGTAAGTGCTGCTATTTGAGCTATTTTTAGAACATGCCAGCGGGCGACTCATCTGGTCCTTACGGGCGACCAAGTGCCCGCGGGCACCGCGTTGGTGACCCCTGTCCTACCCCATAACCCATCACACAGACCCACATGCAATACTGTATGTTTCACATATCCCTGTATTCTTCTTCATGGTAAGTGGTCTGAGTTCTAGTACTCTCCTTATTGACACTCATGGACTTGTACACTGACCTATTAACTTCCTATTTCCTTTTAAGCGACACACTTATGAACACGTGTCTCATATTACTCTTTCACAACAACCAAACCAAACGTGAAACTACAACCCTTTTTCTTCCATTACTTCTGTATGGATACGACTGATGGTTGACCGTCTGTTGTAAATTAGTGTTTTGGGTGGCTTTCTTTGTCGTAAAGGATATTTTCTGGTGGAAGCTGGTGGCAACTCAGGATCACTCTCGTCTGCTTCATCAGATGACGACACTTGTCCAGCGTTGACCTCGTCTGCTTCATCCGATGACGACCTTTGTCCAGCGTTGACCTCGTCTGCTCCATCAGATGACGACCTTTGTCCAGCGTTGACCTCGTCTGCTCCATCAGATGACGACCTTTGTCCAGCGTTGACCTCGTCTGCTCCATCAGATGACGACCTTTGTCCAGCGTTGACCTCGTCTGCTCCATCAGATGACGACACTTGTCCAGCTTCCCCTCTTTCGCCATGCTCCACCTCTGGTTCCATGCTGCCTTCATCATCTCTTACTGGACCCTCCTCTTCTTCGGCGGTTTGCTCCAGTTCTCTGACAGTGGCTTGTGGCTGGAATTCCTCTGCTTTTGCTCTCAGCTGGCTAACATGTTGAAGAGGTTCTGCTGGTCGTGTGGTGATGACTCTCCAGTTATTCTCGTCCTCCGAGCTACTGTCAGAGTTTCTGTCCTTCTGTTTTTGCTGTTTTTTCTTCGTTATACCTGTGTTCGACTTCTTTTTTTAAATTTTCTCTTTCTCTTTATCTTCTTCCACAGGCAGGAAGTCACAGGGCAGTAACAGATTTCTGTGCAGTACTCTGGTCCTTCCTGGGCCTCTCTCCGGCTGTACAACGTAGACAGGACTGTCCTTATGTTTCCTCTCGGTTATCACATGGATTCTCTCTTCCCAATATGATCTGAGTTTTCCTGGTCCTCCTCTGTCTTTGAAGTTTCGCACCAGTACTCTACACCCTGGGTGTAGCTCGCCTCCATAAGCTTTTTGGTCATAGTGCTTCTTCGCTCTATTGTTCTCCTTCTGGACTGTCTGCGATGCTAGCCTGTATGCCTCCTGCATCCGCCTTCTCCACTTGCTTGCATATTCATTGTGAGAAGCCCCCTGGTCAGTTGGTTTCAGGCCAAACATCATGTCAACAGGAAGTCTAGGGTTCCTACCATAGAGAAGGTAGTATGGGGCATATCCTGTTGCTTCACTTCGTACAGTTATACGCATGCACAACCTTAGCTAAGGAGTTCTTCCAATCTGACTTTGCATCTTCTGTCAGATTTCTGAGCATAGAAAGGAGTGTTCGATTAAATCTCTCCACTTGACCGTTTCCAGCTGGATGGTAGGGTGTTGTATGTGAACCTTGGATGCCACAGTATTCTTCGAGCTTGGAAAACAGTTTATTCTCAAATTCTCTGCCTTGGTCATGATGCAACTTGGCAGGAAATCCAAACTTGAGCACAAAGTCACCAAATATCTTTTCAGCGGCAGTTTTTGCTGACTTGTTGGTGCATGCGTATGCCTGCGCGTAACGCGTGAAGTGATCCATCACAACTAGGATATACTCATATCCTCCCTTACAGCTTTCCAGATGCAAGTAGTCAATTGAGACCATCTCAAAAGGGTAGGTAGTCACTATATTAACCAGTGGTGCTCTGGTTGGCTTGTTCGGTCTTTTCCGTTTGAGGCAGCTGCACACCTTGGTCACATAGTGCTCCACATCCTTTTGCATATGAGGCCAATAGAATCGATCTCGGATCAGACTGAGTGTTCGCTCCACGCCGAGGTGTCCCATTTCCTCATGTAGCTCCCTATAGATCAGTTGATGGAATGCTGCAGGTAACACTAGTTGCGCTCGAGACACTGACTTTCTGTACAGGATACCATCTTCATTGATGTACAGCTTGTTTTTCCCTCACTAGAAGAGAGATGTCATTGCCTGTCTTTTCCTCCCAGATGAGGCCACTGTCCTGTGATGACATATTCTCTTACCTTGCCAATGACTGGATCATCCTCTTGTGTTTTCTTTAGGTTTTCAATGGGTACTTCAGCCACTGGAGATGTTATTCGTTCTTGTTCTACTTCATTGCATGCTGCAGTGATAGTGACTGGACACATCCAGGGCTCATGCTCGTGGAATTCAAGTTGCAGTGCATCTGTGACTGTTGTTATCACCTCGGGCTCCATTTCCTGTGTGTATGTGTGGATGTATTGCTCCATGTCCAGCGGCATTCGCGACAAGCCGTCAGCGTCTCCATTGGCTTTTCCAGGCCGATATTTGATTGAGAACGGAAAGTCGGCTAATTCTGCAATCCACCTGTGTGTGGCGTTCAGCTTTGCTGTTGTCAATACATAAGTTAAGGGATTATTGTCTGTGTAGACAACAAAAGAAGGTGCATAGTACAAGTAATCCCTAAACCTTTCACAGATTGCCCACTTCATGGCTAAGAACTCTAGCTTCCCAGAGTGAAGGTGGTAGTTAGTTTCTGGAGCGGTTAGTGTTCTTGACCCATAACCGATGACAACCAACTTGCCTTGCTGCCTCTGATAAAGTACTGCACCAAGCCCCTGCTGAGAAGCATCACAGTGTAATACAAATGGTTTCTCAAAGTCTGGGTAACCTAGGAGTGGTGGACGCAAAAGGTGCTCCAGAAGCTGGCAGAGCACTTCCTGATGTTGTTCTGTCCAGACGATAGGCTGGCTTGAGGAGTGCTGGGCTGACCTCTTAGTTTTTCCCTTGCTCCTGGTTGCTTTTGATCCTTGAACTTGACTACCTGGCATTTTCTCAGTAGACAGAAGATTGTACAGCGGCTTGGCAATGCGTGAAAAGTTTGGGATATATGGCCGGTAGTACGACAGGAATCCTAACATTTTCCTCAAGTCGCCGACAGTCTCAGATCTGCGGTCTTTTAGTGCCTGTACTGGTGCTATTTCTGCTGGATCCATGCAATAGCCATCCTTTGACACAATCTTGCCTAAGAATCTCACCCTGTCTTTAAACACTTCACACTTTTTAGCTGTCAGTTTTACTCCATGTGCTTGATAACGACACAGCACTTCTCTCAAATCTTGAAGATGTTCTTCAAAGGATTTGCTGTGGACAAGATTGTCATCCAAGTACGGCTGTGATGTTTCATCTCTGAGACCTGTAAGACATTCCTCCATACTGCGCTGGAATTCTGCTGGAGCTGAGGACAGGCGAAAGGGATCCGTACCCACTCATATAAGCCCCATGGTGTAATAAAAGCAGTAAGCGGTCGACTACTCTCCTCCATGAAACCCTGATGGTAAGCCTTGCCTTGGTCCAGCACAGAGAACCACGCACTTCCACTCAGGCTGTTTAGCATGTCTTGTACTCTGGGAATAGGGTGCCGATCAGGAATCGATTTTGATTCAGTTCCGGTAATCTATGCACAAACGCAAACTTCCATCTTTCTTACGCACACAGACAATTGGTGAAGAGTATGGGGACCGAATTCTTTATCCATCCTCTATTCAGTAGATCCTCCAAATTCTCCTTCACCTCCTTGTGAAGCGGTTTGGGTACAGAGATGTAGGTGCGTCTTACCGGAGTTGTGTCACTTAATCGGATTTTCAACTGCAGAGATGGGATACATCCCACATCACTGTCGTCCTTTGAGAATGCCACACATTCTTCCCGTAGCATTTGTCTAACTTGTTCCTGCTGGTCTGTAGTCAGGTGATCAACTGATACTGGAGGGTCCCATCCATCTTCTTTGACTGTGTTCCCCTGTCTGTGTTGTTCTTGGTGCTTCTCAGGAATGCTGTCTGATGTTGCCGTGATTCTCTGACAAGCTGTTCTGACTGTTAGCTCACTAGCATGAACTGGTTTTACATCCACTGGATATATAGCTTTGACTTGTTGCAGCTTTCCCAACACTGTGCGAGGGGAGAGAGTGATGTCTTGCTTGCTTCCATTAGTGACAGGGATAGCCACTCTTGACCAATTTCCTTTCTGCAGGCAGATGACAGTGTCAGTAATGTTCAAGCCCTCTGACCACTTTGGGATCTCCTCAGCTTCAAAAAGAACTTCCTGTTTTGTATAGAGGGGACCTGTCCTAACACTACACTTCACCTCTCTGGTCTGACCTGCTGGAATCACTGTCTTTAGCCTCCCAAGCTTAACCACTCCTTCCCGGTCATTCTGGTCACGACTCTGTATCAGATGGATCAACACATCTGCTTTTTTACAGTCAATGGAGAAAGCTTCTTTTACCACAACAGGTGTCTGTTCTGGATCCTGCTCCATTCCACTCATTACAAGATGCTCGATTGCATTGTAGCCAATAATCGGTGGGTCTGCTACACCTGGCTGGTCCGAAACAAGCACTGGCACGAGTAGCTCTGGTTGCGGACCCTTACTTGATGCCAACTTGAACTTCAGCTCAACCCAGCCAGCAAAGGGGATGGGTGTTTGATTTGCTGCTTTGCCAACAAGAGTCTCATCTTCATCCAAGAGTTCATTCATGCTCCGTGCGGATATGTGGGAGACAACATTTCCTCCAACTTTCGTTGATAATCGTGACTTGTGAACCTGTGTCCCACAGTGCTCGTGTTGCTACTCCCTCAAAGAAACAGTCCACCATACACTTTCTTCCAATAAGGGCCTTCAGCTTGGCTTGGCGACGTAGTGAGAGATGGCTAGCATAGGTAGCACCAACTGTCTGTTCAGTCTTCCCACTTTTCTCCAACTCCGCCTCCAGCTGCCTGATACGGTCACACAACAGCTCGTGCACCTTTTCATCTGGATCTGTGTGGCTTGGAGATAATGCTTCTGGGGGTGAGACTGTTTGGATCGTCACATTTAAGCGGTCAAATTTCCTATCTACTCTACAGCCTCTGGAAAGGTGCCCTGTCTGACCACACTTAAAGCAGTGTTCACACTGATCACCTGTTCCCTGCTCCTGACACGCTCTACATCCTCTCTTCGTAGTACCTCTGACTTGGCGTTTGGGCCATTGGGAGTTAGTTAGGCTTTTCTTCATTTCTGCCATTTCTTCCCTCAGCAATCTGACTGTTTCATACAGTTCTGAGTCTCTTGGACTGGTGACAGCAGGTGTTTTATAATACTGACTTCACAACCTCTGCAGACTGATCCTGAAACCCAACTCTAGCTTTGACTGCACCCTGATGCTGAGGACTGGGCTGCATTTCTGTCCGTAGTTCATTCACTTTTGGTGATTTACTGCTACTGTTCCTACTTTGCTTCGACTGTCTCTCGAGTTCTACACTAGCTGCTTCGTTCATCCTGTCAATGAGTATTTCATCTGTCACTCTCTGTTCATCAAGATAAGGCTTCAGCTGAAACTTGATGTGGTCGCTTAACAACCCAGTACTAACTGACCTCAAGAATTTCTTCTGGATAAGCTCAGGACTGTATTGTTCATCTGACTCTCCCTCTCTCGAAGCAAGTAAAAGTCTTTCTTTCAACTCAATGGCTCTAAAGAGGAAGTTTTGAGGGGACTCACGACTCTCTTGTGTTATATTTACTAGCCTGTGGTATAGGTCAGTTGAGCTTTCCTCTTTAAAGTGCCCCTTTAAAATGGATTTCAACTGTGGCAGGGTGAGGTCACTTTTAATCTCAAGCATATCTCGAATACTCAAACCCGGACTGATTGATTTGATCACAGCCTCCATGACTTCAGCCTCACTGTGTCCTCCGCGGAGACCTTTATCAATCTGGTGCGTCAGATTTGTGTATGAGAGTCTGTCTTTCTGTCCTTTTCCCCAATCTGGCCACAGATCTTGAACTCTCTCCTAATGGTTACTTCTGGTGGTCTGTTCACAGGAGAAAATAACACATTTGACGAAGCAGGACCTGATCTTGGAGGTGTCCCGCTCATTCTGTCGCTCAGCCTCCTAACTTCATCATGTAGAGCTTCACTAGAAAGCTGGAGCTGTGAATATTTTTCAGCCAAACTCACTTCATCAGTTACTTTCTGACTGTCTGATCCTGTATTTTCTGTACTTTCCTTTGTTTCTGTGCTTTCAGTATTTCCATTTATCTTATCAACTGTTTCCAACATTGTCCTTAGGAAATGCCTTGCACTTTCCTGATCTTCGTCATTAATGACATCATCCATAGATTTGTTTATTTGTCTGATTAATGCTCGTCTTGTTATGACATTACCACTTTTGATTTTAGCTTCTTGACACACCTCTTTGAGCTGACTCAGCTGCATCAACCACAGTCTCTGCGACACGGTCTCTGCCAACTCCTCAAGCTCCATGGTGTCTGATGAAGCCGCGCCCCCTTAGCTGCGCGCGGACCGTCCCTGTAGCTGCGCGCGGACGTCTCCGTCAAATCCCGCTCCTTGTCACAATGAGCCCGACCTTAATCATCCCAGCGGTGCCTCCAATATTTGTTGCACACTTGGACATATGACATCCAGGCGTGTATGGTTTTTGAATGGTTTATATCAACTCACGGAAACTGAAAGCACAGAAACAGAACACACTCAGCAACATCACTGCAGACTTGCAGGCTGTGGATCTATCTGGCTAACTACTTTATACATATACATACAAACAACACATTGGCTTACTCTATCACTCTAACTACTTCATTCACCCTGGCGACATTCTGCACATTCACACAACTCTCATTCTCACAGGTTACAGGTGGTTACTACTGTTCCTCACTCGCTAGCATGACTCTGACGCACTATATACCCTTCGACACATCATCACATCACATTCACGCAACTCCGACATACATTCACATATTACATATTACATATTCGGATTACTGACGATGATCCCTGTCGCTACCTTTATATAGTTAATCACGTTTACTGACCTGAAAGCACAGAAACAGAACACACTCAGCAACATCACTGCAGACTTGCAGGCTGTGGATCTATCTGGCTAACTACTAGCGGAGGGTTTTCCCTCGCTTTCATCCAGAAGGACCCCTGAGCTGACCTGAGTGCCTGTACCATTGTTAACCCTTCACACACATGCATACACACACCAGGAGAATAATGACACAATTAACAATCAATAACAATACAAATACAATAAAATAAATATCAATGTGCAGTGTTACTGAGGGCCCCACACATGCAAAACACTGTCAGGGGCCGGATTTCTGGTCATCCAGGTGATGTGCAAGGTCCCATCCTCTATTTGCCAACTATATCCAGCAGGTGATGGAGCACTTATTTTTTGTTTGCGACAGGACCTCATTATTGCAGCCTGGTAGTTTGCCCGTTTGCAGTGCTGTTGGAGGGCATCAGTAGTTGGGGGAATGCATATTTCTGGCAAGGCTGATGATGCCATACAGAAAGCCTTGTACCTAGCTTCATTTACATTATCGGCAGCTGGCTGATCATATAAGTGGCACACATACTGGCAAAGAAGTGCAAATGTTGACTGCTCCAAGTAATAATAATAATAATCATTTATTTTATATAGCGCTTCTCAAGTCACTCAAAGTCGCTTTACAGTCCAGAGTCCAGTAGTCATACACACACACAGTCATACCGGTGGTGGAGCTACATCAGTAGCCACAGCTGCCCTGGGGCAGACTGACGGAAGCGTGGCTGCCAATCAGCGCCTACGGCCCCTCCCCCAATCAGCGCCTACGGCCCCTCCGACCACCACCAACATTCATTCACATCCATACGAACCGGGGTGAGGCTGCGGTGCATGTCTTTATGATGGTGGGGAAACGGAGGACCGGAGTAAACCCACGCAGACACGAGGAGAACATGCAAACTCCACACAGAAAGGACCTGGAACGACCGGGATTCGAACCCAGGGCCTTCTTGCTGCGAGGCGACAGTGCTAACCACTGAGCCACCGTGAGTACCTAAACTTTTAAAAGCCTTTAGGTACTCACCTTTCTCACATGCAACAGAAAATGTCTTTTTTTTCCCTTTGCCATAAAAGGCACTTGTGGAGTCACACCCAGAGAATGTGTGAATTCCGATCAAGGCTGAACACACACTGGTTCCGAGAGCTGATGACACCTTGGTAATGTCAATGGTTGACAGGGTCTCTGCAAAAACCAGCTCGCAGATGTTGCGCTTGGTGGGGATGTGAAACACCAGCTGGGGGAAATCACGAGCCAGCCTCTTCTTCAACATATCCTGTTCGCAACACAACAAAACAGTGACAATTAAGAGTCACAGGAGTATCATGAAAAGCAGAGAGTGGTGCAGGTGGTACAAGACATTACAGGCTAGAACCTATCTGCCATACAGCACATTTAACACCAAAGATGCCCAAGAAAGGCACACAACATCACGCACACACACACACACACTTCTCCTTGTTGCCAACTGGTACATGTTTGTGCAAACAGCAAGAATTAAAAACAGTTTCTCAGGCCTGTCACACATGTTGTGTAAAGCTGGACTTGCACATGACAAATCATAAGACGTGAGAGAAAAATGCATTGCAGTTACCTGTAGTTTGAAGCATCAAGACCTTCATTTGCTTTCACCAGTTCAATGAAGGCCTTCCTCAGCTGGCCCATTCTCAGCACCTCTTGGTTGACAAGCAGCCTTTGGCGAATGACCCTTTCACAGAATATCTTATATATGACATCAAACGTGGGCTCATTCCTAGAACACATATGAATGAGAAGGAAATAAACCAATATGTGTTGTGATTGTGTGCACATACAACAGAATGCGGATTGAATGTTTACTTGTGCAATGTTAAGTTAGTAGCTCCTTGAAATGCAATATAATAAATAACTTACTGGTCTTTCTCTGGTTTTTCAGGCCTCGTCAAAAACCGGGTGTACTGATTATAACAGCCTTTGTGGTACTGCACCTCCAGAGCCACACAGTCTTTGTCTTTTATATGCAAAAGAATACTTTGGTCCTCCTTCAACTCGGCAGCTTTCTGCAATTGGCCTTAACAAAACAAAAAGGAGAGCTCAATGAGTTTGTTGACATATCTCACACATAATTGTACCTTTCAGTCACTCAACCACAGTGTGTGTGTGTGTGTGTGTGTGTGTGTGTGTGTGTGTGTGTGTGTGTGTGTGTGTGTGTGTGTGTGTGTGTGTGTGTGTGTGTGTGTGTGTGTGTGTGTGTGTGTGTGTGTGTGTGTGTGTGTGTGTGTGTGTGTGTGTGTGTGTGTGTGTGTGTGTGTGTGTGTGTGTGTGTGTTTACCTGCTGTTAATGTTTCAGCCTTTGACAGAGTATCCCTTTGTCGTTTGCCTGCTCGGTTGACGAACTTCTCCTTCTTTCCACCTTTGCCATGGATTTTTTGTCCGTAAATCTACGGTAGCACGTGTGATGGAAGCCAGCATCCTCGGGAATATTGTCAAACTCCACATCAACACAGTGTTTGAAGTTCTCAGCCACGTCCCGAGACTCACCGTCCAACCCGAGCCACGTTTGTAGGCTTGTCCTGTATGTATTCCATCGTGTAGTGGTGAAATAATGTACCTCCTCGTGCTTGACTGAAGTAATATGCATCAAACAATGTTTGTTTATTTATTTATTAATATATTCCGGTGTATTTTCTTCGTCTTCCGTACTGCTCGAGGACGCCATTTTGCCATTCTGTTGACAAAAAGCAGCTCCCTCATTGGTGTAGACCGATCACGTGTCGAACCGTGCCACCACTCGTGACCAAGATCATATTACGCTCTGAAGAAACTAGTTCGGCATAAAACATAGTCGCATCGAGAATCGACGGCAAATTCAGCGACAAACTTTTTTTTGGTAGGTTAGCACAACTCGTTCTTTTTTATGAGCTAACGATTGTGTAGATGCGCGACTGTGGAGCGGGATTCATTTTCTAAAGGACTTTTCGATGTTCACCTTGCGGCCTAATAGGCACGGATATAGACCCATCTTCCAGCAATAATTCCTCCACTTTCAAAAGTCAAAAACATTATAGTAAAAAGCAACAATTATTTTGTACATTATATGAAATAATATTCGAGTGAAAATGAAAGTTAGTCACCTTAAAGCGGCGGCTCACATGACCGAGAATCCGCGGATGCGGCCCACATGACCCAGTCGGCCACCATAGTTTTCATTGAGATTCGAGCGCCAAGAGCGGCAGCCTTGATTCAGTGGCCTTCCGTCGAAGGAGGAGCACGTCCAAACCGACTGTTTGATTACACCAGTTTTTTGGTAAGTTCTAACTAAATATATATTGTAATCTTCTCGTACTGGATCTTAATAATCTACGTTGTTGTAAAATTTAAGATACAAATTCTGTAAACCGAATATTATCTGATACCTTGTTTGTGGGAAAGTTGCAGTCAGCGTCAGAAAAACACGAGGGCAAAATGCAAAACTGCCTCTAAGAAATTTAATGTGCCCCTGATATTACTCCCCATAATTTCCTCTAATAATTATATGGAAAACATTTCCCCCCTAAAAGAGATTCTTTTTTCAAGACCTTTATGGAAAGCATATTACAAAGAAAGTACACAGAAAAAAAGAGAGAGAGGGGGGGGAGGGGGCGAGAGGGAGGGAGAGACTACTTTTATGCGCTCCTCCCACCAAGAAGCCCTTTTAGGCCAGGTACCCAGCTGCAGCGGGGGAGGGTCGTCACACCCCACCCCTTAAGATTGTGGTCCTCACTGGCTCAAACTCATGACGGAGACAGCGGCTTTTGAAAGTATGATTGCCAGGGTTAAGAACAGTTTAAGCCAAACTGACCAAGCATGGAAAAGTCTGATGGCTTTTATTACAATTTAGAGGAGGGGTCAAATACTCAGGGGTCAAATTTGGGTTTTGAGGGAAATGCAAATATAGATGCAGGGTGGTGTATACACACTAACAAGTAAAAGATAATTAAGGGGGTGCCGGGGTTGTGTGTGTGTGTGTACTTGTTTTATGTTTATATTACTAAATGAATAAAAAAATAAGTGACAAAAAAAAGAAAAGATTGTGGTCCTCCCTGCAGGCGATCTCAAGCAGCCATCCGGAAACCTCCCCACCACACTTCGGTACCTAAATAATTTTAAGAGAGAAAAGAAAACCGCAACAGACTGGGAGAGACATTGCAGAGAGTAGCAAACACCGGGCATCCCGACGGTCTGCATTTAGGGGTTCTACACTGGAATGTTGCACGTTCCCTGCAATAAAACGGATGGTTGTCAATTCATGATACTCTCTCGTCTCGTAATTTAAATACTTAAAATACAAAACAAATTTTAAGAATAATTCACTTCATAAATAATGCTACACAATAAATAGAATGCTTCAATGGACACCATGATCGGTATTATTGGACCGGCAGACACTGAGTTCGGTGATCGGCACCAAACAACCTGATCGGAGCATCTCTAGTCTTTGCATATTTCACACAGGTGCTGTGAATGCCCCTTGCTCTGGTCCGATACATCTAAACTGTCTGGTTTCTCCAGATGTCGCTGCTTATGAGGGTAAACGTAGATGTGGCAATTAATACATTCTTGTCCATTGTTGGCCCAGGAGTTCCCGCTCATCCACCGCCTCTTGCATTCAGGGCATTTATATTCACCAAAGCACCTCTTCTTTCCTTGATACAGGGTCAGGCCTTCACTTTTGGGTCGAGCCGACTGGCCATCTTGGCGAAAATAGCCACGGGTTGCACTCCACCTCATTCTGGAGAACCTGGAGTTTGGGGTCCTGTTTTTGCTCTTTCTGAAGTTCATGGCAAGAGACAGGCAAGGGGAAAGCAGGCAATGGAAAAACAGACATCCCTTTCATTAGTGAACCCCGAAAATTCGACTCACCCCTGGTCCGGGTCATACCACGAGTCACAGCACAGGCAGCATGTACCGCAGAAGGCTCCGTGGGATTCTCGGACTCTACTTGGGAGGGTAAAGCATTCACCGATACGTCAGGCCACACCCGACTGCCAGCCACGTCATTCCCTAAAATGACCTGTACTCCAGCCATAGGTAGCGAAGGGCGCACTCCCATGACCACATTACCTTGCACCAGATTTGAGCTCAACGTCAATTTATGCTTTGCACCAAAAGACCGCCAAGCCCATTCCTCGGGCAGCAGCACTGGAACCAGTGTCCGTTTCTGAAGAAAAATTGAACACCGACTCCACAATGAACAATTCCAGAGCCCCCCCCCCCCCCCGAGTCTTTTAGAATCTTCACAGGTATTTTTTGTCTCACTTCCTAACCATCTGGGGGGGGGGGGGGATGGTGTGAGACAGACAGACAAACGACAATACGCGACATACAGTCACAATCACATACATGCACATGGACTGATGGGTAGGCAGTTGAGAAAAGATGTGTTTTGAGGCGGGACTGGAATGTGATGAGGGAATCAGAGTCTGGATTCAAGATTCAAGATTCAAGATGTTTTATTTGTCACATACACACACAGGGTGTGCAGTGAAATGAAAGTGGCAATGCTCAGCAGGAATGTGCAAGGGCAACAAGTACACACTATTTACAATAAAAAAACCACAATATTTACAGTAAGTGTGTGTGTGTGTGTGTGTGTGTGTGTGTGTGTGTGTGTGTGTGTGTGTGTGTGTGCCTAAGAGGGGCAGTTGTGTGGGTCTATGTGGGGGTCCTGGTGAGGTCGGAGTTCACAATCCTGATGGCCTGAGGAAAGAAACTCCGTCTCAGTCTCTCTGTTCTTGCAGCGTGACTACGGAGGCGCCTGCCTGACCGCAGCAGCTGAAACAGTCTGTTGTTGGGGTGGTGAGGATCCTTCATGATCCTGCCGGCTCTGGTTCTGCACCTCCTGGTGTACAAGTCCTGCAGGGTGGGAGTGGTTCCAATAGTGCGTTCAGCCGAACGCACTCTCTGCAGAGCCTTCCTGTCCTGAGCGGAGCAGTTGCCAAACCAGGCTGTGATGCTTCCTGTCAGGACGCTCTCTACAGCTCCAGAGTAGAAGGACTGAAGGATCCTCTGGGAAACTTTAAATTTCCTCAGCTGCCTGAGGTGGTAGAGGCGCTGCCTTGCCTTTCTCACCAGAGTGTCTGTGTTCGTTGACCATGTCAGATCCTCGGTGATGTGGACTCCCAGGTATTTATACCGCTCACCCTCTCCACAGTAGTCCCGTTAATCCCCAGTGGTGAGTACGTCCTCTGTTGTTGTGCCCTCCTAAAGTCCACAATCAGCTCCTTGGTTTTGGTGACATTCATGATGAGGCTGTTGTCCTGGCACCAGAGTGACAGATCAGCAACTTCCTCCAGGTAGGCCTTCTCGTCGTTGTCGGAGATCAGGCCCACCACCACTGTGTCATCCGCAAACTTGATGATGGTGTTGAGCTGAACCTGGCCACACAGTCATGTGTGTACAGGAGTACAGTAGGGGCTGAGGACGCAACCCTGGGGGATCCTGTGTTCAGGGTGAGGGGTTTGAGGTGTGTCTGCCCACCCTGACCACCTGTGGCCTGGCGGTCAGGAAGTCCAGGATCCAAGCACACAGGGGTGTTCAGTCCCAGCTCAATCAGCTTGCCAGCCAGTCTGGAGGGACTATGGTGTTGAAAGCTGAACTATAATCAATGAACAGCAGTCTCACATAGCCCCCTCTGGCTGTCCAGATGAGAGATTGTGGTGTGCAGTACCTGGGAGACAGCATCATCCGTGGATCTGTTTGGGCGATAAGCAAACTGCAGCGGGTCCATGGAGGAAGGAGGAAGGCGCAGATGTAGTCCTTTATCAGCCTCTCAAAGCATTTCATGACCACCGAGGTGAGGCCACGGTCGGTAGTCATTCATACATGCTGGAGAAGCATTCTTGGGCACAGGGACAATAGTGGATCTCTTGAAGCAGGCGGGGACCACGGACTCAGCCAGGAGAGGTTGAATATTGTGGTGAACACTGGAGCTAGCTGGTTAGCACAGGTCTTCAGTACTCGCCCAGATATGCCATCTGGACCTGCAGCTTTCCTGGTGTTCACCCTCAGCAGAGCCCTCCTCACACTGTGCTCGGTCACAGAGAGTGTGTGTTCATCCCCAGCGGTAGAACTCACCTCGGCTATGCTAACGGTGTTGTTGTTAGCCGGCGAGCTAGCGCTGTTGTTGCTAGCCTCAAACCGTGCATAAAATGTGTTCAGGTCGTCCGCTAGGGATGCGTCGGCACTCACCATTGCGCGGGGTCTGCTCTGGTAGTCTGTGATAGTCCGTAGCCCCTGCCATAGGCGCCTGGTGTCGCGCTGCTCCATCTGTGATTCCACTCTGTCTCGGTACCTCCCTTTGGCGTCCTTCACCGCCCTCCTCAGTCCATAGACCGCTGCCTTGTACTCGTCCATGTTGCCGGATACAAGACCGGAGTTATAGGCAGCAATGCAGGCGTTCACAGCTTCACGGATGGATCTATCAACCCACGGCTTTTGGTTAGGAAAGACCCTAACTTTTACCGTGGGGACGATGGTGTCCGCTAGCGGTGCTATGAGGCTCATTGCTACGTCCGCAAACTCGCTGACGTCACTGGAACTGGATTGGATCATGTCCCAGTCGATGACACGCAGAGCGTCCTGTAGCTCAGCCTCTGATTGGTCAGACCACCGCTTTACGTCCCTCGTCACTACCGCCCTCGCGATCCTTTGTTTGTACTCGGTAGCAGAAAAATGGCGGCATGGTCCGATTTGCGAGCGGAGAGAGAGACAGCCTTGTAGCCTCTCTTGAATGGCGTATAGCAGTGGTCCAACGTTCTTTCCCTCTGGTAGCACGTAATGTGCTGGTGAAAGTTCGGCATGACTTTTTTTAGGTTTGCCCTATTAAAGTCCCCAGCCACCACCACAGCCGCGTCGGGATACTTGTTCTGATGCCGACATAACACATCATGTAGGTCCGATAGTGCTACGTCGGTGTCCGCTTGTGGTGGTATGTAGACGGCTGTGGTGATGACCGAGCTGAACTCCCGGGGAAGGTAGAATGGACGGCATGAGATCGTCAGATGTTCCAGGTTCGGCGAGCAGGAACGAGAAAGAGTCTTAATGTCCTTGGGGTTGCACCACGTGTTGTTAGTTATGATGCAAACCCCTCCACCCTTAGATTTACCAGACTCTTCCGTTCTGTCTGCACGGAAAACAGAGAAGGACTCGGTTGGGCATATGACTCGATCCGGCACCAGCGGGGTCAGCCATGTTTCCGTCAGACAAAAGATGTTACAATCCCTCATGTCCCGTTGGAATCTGATCCTTGCCCTAACATCATCCATCTTATTTTCCAGAGACTGGACGTTAGCAAGAAGGATGCTGGGCAGAGGTGGACGGTGGGCTTGAACTCTCAGTCTGTTCAATTCCGCTCCGTTTCCCTCGATGTTTCGTCGTCTCCCGTAGTAGCGGCTCCACTGTTGTTGATGTGGTTCGCTCGTACGATCTCTGCCGGCCACGCTGGATCGATGGAAAAAGTGGACAAAAACCCTTGTTTTGCGCAAAAGTTTATGTCCAAAAGTGTGCTGCGGTCGTATGCTGTTAGTGCCGATGTGTGTGTGGCAAAGAAAATATTAAAAATAAACACAAAAACTAAAAGAGCGCACAATCTCCGCGGAGCTACTTCGACGGCGACTAGACACAGCCGCGCCATCATCCGCCCGTGTATGAGGAGTGAGTTCCAGAGCTTGGGAGCTGCCCTGGAGAATGCTCTGTCCCCAAAGCTGCGGAGTTTGGACATGGGGGTGGAGAGTAAACCAGCCGAGGTGGATCTGAGGGACCGTTGAGGTTTGTAGGGGGAGAGGAGTTCAGAGAGATAAGGGGGTGCAAGTTGGTGGAGGGCTTGATCTGGATTACAAGTTTTTAAATACCGGCCCCATGTCAGTAGTTGAGCCTGTCAGCTCCTGATCCAACCATGGATCCTCAACCACTGATTCAAATGAAGAAGGCTTCGTGTGTGCCCGCACAGCAGCAATGGCACGATATCTTTCACCGCCACGCAAAGACACAGCTGCACCAGACGCATCTGTAACCTTGCTGACTTCCCTTTCCTGAATGTAGGTAACTATACAGCCAGGCAGAGCATTCTTGAACTGTTCAAGCAAGATCAACTCAAGGTCCTCCTTAGTATCGACCTGTGACGCAGCACACCAGCGACTAAAGTGAGGAGTTAGGTCACGCCCAAACTCAACGTGAGACTGTTTTCTTTTTTGTGTGACCTGAAATGCTGCCGATAAGCTTTTGGTACCAGCCCATAATTCCTGAGTACAATAGTTTTGACCAACTGGTAGCTACCACTGTCATTAACACTCATGGCTGAAAAAGCCTCCTGGGCCTTGCCAGTATGCACACACTGCAGCAAGAGGGTACGCTCAGCATCTGATCAATTCCGAGCATCTGCTAAACGTTCGAACAATATAAAGAAAATGTCAGGGTCCCTTTCAGTGAAGTTAGGAACCAACCTCAAGCTAACAGAAACATCAAATGACAATAGCTCTCCCTTGTGTGAATCAGTCTTAAGCTTACCTTCACTCATAAGCTCCAGCTTGTATCGCTCCAACTCCAACTGTTGTCTCACCTGAGAACGTGCAATTTTAGCTTCCTGGAGACGTGCATCTTGCCTTGCTTTTTCAAATGCAGCCTCCTGGAGACGAGCATTTTGCCTTGTTCTTTCAAGCTCCATAGAATTCCTATGTTCCTCTTGCAAGAGTTGCCTTTGCTGCTCAAATGTTAAACTAACTCCACCAGCCACTTTGGAGACTTGACCTGGCTCACTCACACTAGGCAACACTTTTTTTTTCTCCAACAAGTGACCCTTCAAGGTGAACAACATCTCAACTTTACTGAACTTTTTAGAAAGCTCAATACTAAAGTGGTCCGCTAATTTCAAGATCTCCTCTTTTTTGAAAGAATTCAGCAAACCCTCATTGGGAGACAGCACAAAGTCTTCAATGGAAGCCATTTTAACAACTCGATCACAACAAAGCTTTAACACCAACCAAAATTTCCAACAGGCTGTTGTAAATAAGGAACCCAACTTCCCTGACTAACTGCCTAACCAGGTCTAACTTCCTACCTCATCCCTAGTCTTCATGCAGGCTAGTGTCAAGATGAATTAAGCACAAAGCCCAGTAACCCGGTTAACTTTCCGCAAGCTGAAAATCACCTAGACAGTCATGGAAGTGCCCCCGAGCAACTTCTCTAACCACTTGCTGCACAAAAATAACAAACAAACAAAATAAAGGGTCAATGAGACAGCTGGTGCCACTCATTGCTTATGCCTACCAGGAAAAGGGTTCCAAATTACTCATACCTGGCCCACTACAGCGAAACACTCGACCCAAAAGATCTGTGTGGAAAACTCCCTTTAACAAAAAATACCTTCAAATGATCCCGGATGAGCCCCCATTTGTTACCACCTGGCTCACGACTGGTCACAAAAAGGGAGGCCACACATTGATCTTTCAAACGAAACCTATTTATTGTACCAACCAAACACTACAAGAGGCACAAGGCGAGGCTGGTGCAGCAGGCCCTGCTGAGTGTGGGTGCGAGAGAGAGGACGACACTCCCCTTGGTACCGCCTTTTATGCCCTCTGGTAGCTCCTCCCACCAGGAAGCCCTTTTAGGCCAGGTACCCAGCTGCAGCGGGGGAGGGTCGTCACAGTCGTGGAACGCTCATTGCAGCGTATAATAATGATAAAACGAGATGACTCACACATATCTGCACTCGTTTTGTTTTGCAAGGGTTACCCGTTCTTGTTGTTTTTAAATGATATGAATCTGAGCCATTTATGTTTCCACATACAAGGATTCATGGCGTGTTGTGCGACAGACAACATTAACAGCAATCAATGACATCAACACAGATAAGAATTAAGAGGGGGTGCTGGTGAGAGTGCGCTCACCCGTGTGCGCCTGCGCGCATCACGGCAGAGCGCCGATGCCGGTGCGCTTGCACGCTCATGAGCCGAGAAGTGTTGACAGGGGGGTGACTTCAATAGTTGGTAGACGAAAATTACAGGGTGGCGGGCGGAGATTTATAGGGATTTAGTGTATATATAGTGAGTTATAATGGTAGGGGAAACACTGTATATATATATATATATATATTGGGGCTGTCAGCGTTAACGCGTTAATCTATGCGATTAATTTGGCCGTGATTAACCCACTAAAATATTTTAACGCAACTTTGTTTACTTCCGGTGTGCGTTGAAGTTGTTGCACTCCTCTGAGTGTCAAACCGCGGCAGTCCGCCTCCTTCCTCCCGTCTGCTCCTCGATATTCACAGAGAAACATCGGGCGACGTAGGCGTAGCCAGTAGGCTGGAACATGGCATGTCTGCAGGGAGGTGTTGAAGATGTCTGACACCGGAGACAGCTGGTCAGCACTGCTTCAGGGTGGAGGGGGAGACAGAGCCCGGGCCCGCTGCTTTTCGGGGGTTCTGCTTTTAGAAAACCCTATTAACGTCTCTCTTGAATAGAGGGGGTCGTCACTGGGGAGAGGTGTTGGGATGGGTGGTACAGAGGCATGAGCTCCCTGATGGGAGGGGGGCTGGTGGTCGGGCTGAGGGGGATGGCGTCAGGACTAGGGATGGGTATCGTTTGGGTTTTTTCCGATACCGGTACTTTTAAAACGATACCGGTGCCTGAACCGATACTTCTTTTTTTTAAACGCACAATGAGGACATTAAAAGTCCCTGTAGAAGCCGATATCATGGAGCACTGACAAACAACGGATATCAGACTGTTAACATACATAATATATGTTCTCCATGATATGATGTGATATGTATCGTCATGTGCAGCCCTTATAGGGTTAATCCTGTCACTGTGTTGATGGGCAAAGAGAACAACCAATCAGAGGGACTGAAGATGACACGTGACAAATAAAGTTTTGCTTCTGACAGCGAGAGTTACACTGAAACAAAGTGACGCCCCACGGTCTTTATTCCTCCGTCATTATATTCCCGGTAACACCGGGTATACGGCCGGGACCGCTGGACATCAACACATCTGCTAGCAGACTGTCACGCTCGTAGCTAGCTACGAGCTAGCTTAAACATGGTTATAATGGCTAATTTATTATTTCTTGGCGTACTTTTATGAATGCAAGACTTGCAATCAACGTTACGGTACTAATCTGAGTTCGGGCTGCTCGTCATAATCGGTCTCCACGTGTTCAGGGGGACCGGTGACGGCCTCCCCATGCCTCCAGCCTGACGCTGGTGTGCTCGACACGGGTTCACGCAGTCACACACGGCGCAGCCTCCGCTGTCAAAGTTAAATATGATAGGCTATCGTAACCTGCTGACAGGGCGGAGTCACCACAGAAGTTCACAACAATAGTTTTTTTCAATTTCAATCGGCTCAGGCACCGGAAAGAAGCACCGGAATGTGCGTTGCGTTTCGGTCCGGGTAATACCGGTTGTATTGGCACCGGGTTTCGGTACCCAACCCTAGTCAGGACTGCCCCATTGTCTTTCCAATCTACAGTAGAACTCGTTCAGTCGTCTGCCAGGCGGAGGTCATTCATGGAGTTTGGGGTTTGGGGCTTGTAGTTGGTGATCTGTCTGAGCCCTCTCCACACAGAGGCAGAGCCACTTGCTGAGAGCTGCTAGTGTACAGTCGTTGAGCGTCCCTCCCTGCCCTGCTACACCTGTATTTTGACTGTGTACACGTCCTTGTCCCCACTACTAAATGCCTGGTTCTTTTGCCGCCTTAGCTTCCTGAGTTTTGCTGTGAACCAGGGTTTGTCATTGTTGTAACTCACCCTGGTGCTGGTTGGAACACAGCTGTCCTCACAGCAGCTGATTTATGAGGTTACATCCTCTGTGTAATCATCCAGACTCTTGGTAGCAGTCCTGAAGACATCCCATGCAGTGTAAAACTCTTTATTGACCAATATTTTAGTTTTTCACAGGTTGCACTTTATTATTATCTTGAATGTATTCAGTGCAAAACAGGTTAATTGCAGCCACAATAAGCTAATCTTTGCCAAATAGTAGTTCTCTTTTGCACAGATGTAATTGTATTCTAATAAAGTAACTAGGGCTGCAACAACGAATCGATAAAAATCGTTTATTAAAATAGTTGGCAACGAATTTCATTATCGATTCGTTGTGTCGCGCGATCATTACGGCGCTCAATAAGTCACGGAGTATAAACAAAGTTGATTTGAGCGCAGAGCGGCGCAGGAGAAACAAGAGCGGAGTGGAGGAAGAGGAGAGACGGAACGCTGCGTTGTGAGAGCCAATCAGCGCTGAGCTGCTCCTCTGTTGATGAATCTAATTGGCTGCTGCTGCTCACGTGGCGCTGGATGCGGAAGTCATTCACGTAGTCGGAGACATTCACGGAGCTGTGTGCGCCTCCGGGTGACGTTATGAACCCAGACACCAGGGCGCTACATGTCACGACGTGTGTGGCATTTCCACAAGAGTATAACGTAAGCGTGGTTATTTATTCCGTGGCGGATAGCGGAAAATATTTTCCACGGAGAAAGGCAACGGAGATAAGCCACGCGCTTCGCTGTGGCGCTGCGCGTGCAGACATTTAACGGAGCGAGCAGCGCGGCGCCTGATCGCTCTTTTAATGAAGTATCGATTCTAAAAATATGCTAAATCACATCGTTTTTAACGTACGGGTACTTTGTTAGTATCGCTACACCGTGCAGCATGACAGCAGCAGGTGTAGCGGACTAACATTCAAGCTAACCTAACTTCCCAAACGCTGTCGACATCTGCACGCTGATTGGCCGAGACGCGACACGTCCCATCAAAGATGTTTTATTGCGAAGAGCACCACTCCACATTTTTACCGGGTCTCACTGCAATCTCAACGGCAGCGGGCCAGGTGGAAAAAGAAAAAAAATCTGAACGTGTCTCTGATATTGTTCAGGGGGCCGGTCCAAATGGGGAGGCGGGTCGTAGTTTGGGGACCACTGCTCAGGAGAGTAAAGCTGTCAGTCTGTTTGTGACGGTTCATCCACATGCTGACCAGTGGGTCTCCAGGACCTTTCCATGACTAAACCAAATTTCCATGATTAACATTTTGTGAAAACTCTGTCTATACGTGACAAAGTGAGATGTATTAATTAAACTAACAATGAGAATTCCAAAGCATACCGTATATATACCGTGTAAATTAAAATGTGAATAAAACAAATTTTCATTACTTTTCCAAATATTTTGGGATTTTATTTTGTTCAATTACTTTTCTAGGCCTACTAATAGCCATTTAAATTTCATGACTTTTCCAGCTTTTCCATGACCGTCCGGACCCTGTTTTGAATAAAGGGTTGAAAATTAAAGTTTTTTTTATTTTTTTATCCGATTAATCGATAAAATAATCAACCGATTAATCGATTATCAAAATAATCGTTAGTTGCAGCCCTAAAAGTAACTGAAAACATTTAATTTGTTTTTGTCTGGAGTAATCTGGTTTAATTTAAAGTGATTGCAAAGTAATTCTATTATTTGAAAAAGCACAGATGGAGGAGTCGCAAAACAAAACATTTCTTCAAGAAAGTCGAACTACAAAAGTGCCACTGAAGTGCTAAACTGTGTTTTAATCCAGATATAGTCTGAAAAGATGTGTTTTTAGTTTCTGGTGGAAGATGTAGAGACTTCCTGATGTCAGTGGGGAGCTCATTCCACCACTGAGGAGCCAGGACGGGAAACAATATTGATTTTGTCGAGCGATTAGCTTGAACTGCAGGAGTCACAAGTCGATTGGTTGTTGCCGAGCGGAGTGAACGTGCTGGGGTGTAAGGTTTGACCATATCCCGGATGTAGACAGGGCCCGAACCAATCGCAGCACGGTACGAAATAACCAATGTTTTGAAGCGGATGTGGGCAGCCACCGGTAACCAGTGACGAGAGCGGAGTGGTGTGGGTGAATTTTGGGAGGCTGAAGACAAGTCGAGCTGCAGAGGTCGGATGGCCTTAGCAGGTAGACCTGCCAGGAGAGAGTTACAGTAGTCTAGGTGGGAAATGACCAGAGCCTGGACCAGAACCTGTGCCGAGTAAGAATAGGACGTATTCTCCTGATGTTGTGCAGCATGTACCTACAGGAATGTGTTGTCGGAGTAATGTTGGCCGTCAGGGAGAGTTGACTGTCGAGTATCACCCCGAGGTTCCTGGCAGTCAGGGTAGGGGCCAACACAGAGTTGTTGAAGGTGGTAGTCAGGTCGTGGGTGGGAGAGCCTTTCCGATATTTCTATAAAAATTCATCATGGACCATTTTGTTACAATTTTGTAGGGGCGGTGGGGCGTGGCCATCTTTCTTCCTCCGAAGTGGGGCGCGACAGGTTTGAGAACCACTGCATTAGCCTAAAGTAGTGACAAAACACTTTATCTGTGGTATTGGTTGCTTGGATATGAGTTGCTGATTATACAAATATGTGATAGGGCATCATGACAATTTAAATTGTACAACATCAGTTTACTATTTGATTATTATGTGTCTAATTGGCCTCAGCTGCTGGCTGAAGCCAATCGGTGTGTGATTAGCCCTCAGCTATATAAGCTGGAGGGGAGATGCAGAGCAGTGGCACAGTCTGCGGTAAATACAGCATGTTACCAAACAGAACCTCGGTGTTGGCTAGTCCTTGGTGCTTTGGGGGGAAACCTACGGGTGACTGCATGGAACATGTCACACTAATATTATTTTAGTCATATGTATTGTTATTAATTCTGTTGATAGTTATACATTCCTTTAATATGATGCACATTAGCTTCTGTTTGGTCTCTTCAGTTTTGTTTTGTGTATCAGACAAATACTGTTTGGATAAGTTTCCTAAAATGTCATGCCACACCCAAACATGCATGAAAAGACTAAAGACCATCTTACGTGGTTGGTTTTATTGCTTTGTTTTTCGTAAATCACAATGCACATCGTATTGACAATGAGGATTCCATGTGTACTGTAACTGTTAATAATTTGTATAACATTTTCTTGTTGGTAAGATACTAAATCACCTTTTCTGTGTCATTAAAACTCAGCCAGAAAAACAAGAACAAATGGAACCTCCCCTCGATCAACCTTTGAAGACCACAAATAATGGACAAATGGACAAAGTTGTCCCGGTAATTCTCCCGAGTCCATACTGATTTACATGGGTTTGACAATTGCATCTAGCTGTGTGTCTTTCAAAGGAAATCCATGAAAAAGTAACATCAATGCAAAAGTTAACGCATGCCTTCTGTAATGCATTGCTATTATTGATGACATTTACATCTGTTATCTCAAGGAAGAAACGGACGACCCGAATGGGGAAAGCGGACAACCCCCTGATGTACACACTGCTGCAGAGGTTTGTCATATTTTATTTTCTATCTGTGTTGGATAATATACACAGAAGCTTATTTTTCTTCATTTTTATCTCACTTTTGTGGCACATCTTGGTTTTTGTTAAATGATTCAAACCAATTTTTTTGTCCGTTTTTGACATGATATAACACGGTTTAAGTTGTGTCTGTCTCTATTCGTCAGCCCTGTGTTGAACTGGAGACCTCAGGTTGTACACCGCCTCTCGTCCAAAGTCCAGAGGGATCGGCTCCAGTCCCTCACGGCTCTAAATAAATGGGTCAATGGATGGATGCTTTAAAAGTTTTGCTATAACAGAATATAACATTTGTTTCTGTAATTAAATTCATTCCTAGGAAGAGGAGCCACATGAAACTCATACTTCCGTGTGGTGCTGGGAGAAGGAATCCACAACAATTACCTGCAATAAAGCAAGAACTGTTGAGAACTTGCTGAAGAAGAGTCGACGGTTCATGAAATTTTTGGCAAAAACAAAAACAAAGAGCTCGTTATTGTCAGAGATGGGAAAGCTATCAGTTCACACTTTCCATGCAGCTTAATCGGAAAAAATGAAACACTGACTATCAAGTATCTTACAGCTGTTGACAAGCTGGAGCAAATTGTTACTCGTTCTGATCGTTGTCAAAGAAAGGGGCCATCTAGGAAGCTTGTGATGTTTCATTTAATGACGCGCGGAGGTAAAAGTCTGCTAACTAAGATTATGAGAAACTGTAAAGAATATATATTATAGTTAGCATAGCTTAGTATTGTTTGAATATAGATTATGTGTAAAATAGAAACACTGGGTGAGGTTCTGTGAGCCCCCCTCCTCCTCACCCACACATTCCGGAGGTGATCACTAGACAAAGAGCTCTCTATACTCTCATAGACAACTGAGGGTCCAGATGCGGCCATTATTCTCCTTTTAGACACTCGAGGTCAGCCACTGACCTCGGACCTGACACACACACACATGTCCTTCCTCTGACCCACACACACACACGTGGGAAGAAGCCCCCCCCGGTGTGTGAACGACCTTCGGAGACGATCCAGGCCTCATCCCTGAAAAGATAAGGCCTGAAGGGAATCTTCTTACCAGACAGGGGACATTATATCAACACATCTGTCCTCTCCTTCACCCCTTCTAGTTTACATATATTCATGAGCTGGCCACAACATCCAATGAAGGGACGGCAGAGGCAGGAGCGGGCAACAAGAACCAATGAGAAGACACCGCCCCCTTATGCTCCTGTCCAATCAGAACTGTTCCTTTCATTCTATTTAAGATGGCCGCTCACTCTGAGACGCCATCCCTTTTGCAGCCTGAAGCCATAGGTGATAGGTTTGGATTTGGGTCCATGCGCATGAAATATCTACTTGTATCCTGATTTCTGAATAAAACGCTTATAGATGTAACGTAGAAGTCTACCGCTATTTCTTCCAGTGAGTCCTGTCCAGGTGGTGTGATGTTGTCCAACTCCAACAAATGGTAGCAGACGAATGGTTGTGAAACCCGGTCCAGAAGACCTGAGAAGGACGAGCACGAGAGACCCCCGGACGGACCACTGCGTTCAAGGCCCACTCCAAGAACCCTGATCAAAACACCGGTGTACAAAATAAGGTAGGACTGAACCTATTCATTTAAATCAGTCAGATTGAATACTCTAAATTTGATCAGGAGTATTGGAAGTGAGTATTGAAACTGCAAAATGTTTTGACTTGATTTAAAATTAAAATAAAGCGTAAAAAGGGAAATCACGATACAGTTTGACATAAAGACCTCAGGGAGGCATAGAAAGACTTCATAGGAAGCGGTCTGGGGCGAAGGCGGGTCAGGGCCATGCGTAGAAAGACTTCATAGGAAGCCGGTCTGGGGCCGAAGGCGGGTCAGGGGCCCGCGTAGAAAGACTTCATAGGAAGCCGGTCTGGGACGAAGGCAGGTCAGGGGCCCCACGTAGAAAGACTTCATAGGAAGCCGGTCTGGGGCCGAAGACGGGTCAGGGGCCCGCGTGAAAGACTTCATAGGAAGCCGGTCAAGGGGCCGAAGACGGGTCAGGGGCCCGCACGTAGAAGACTCTACAGAGAGCCGGTCAGGGGCCGAAGTCGGGTCAGGGGCCCGCATCAGAACACATGTGTAATGCATAAACTGTGAATGAATGTTGAATACCGGTGGTGAATAAGTGTTGTCAAAGTGGAATCAACAAAGCAGAGTCGAAACCTTACGGTGTCAACGCAAGCTCTAGCCTGTTGAATTGCACGAGTGATAAATAAGGATTTATTGTTTTGAAAGGCACGCTGCCGAGTAAAGAACACATTGTATGGCGATTATGTACTACGTTTAAAAACAGTTACGAGTTTGAGATTGAGGAGGATACGGAGAAACAAAGAGGTAACTCCGCTTAAACAAGAGCAGAAAACGTAAACAAGGAGGAGACGAACTGCTGCGCGTCCCCGCGGAGTGCACGCGCCGCCACAGACAGAGCCGCCCCTCTCCACTTAGCTGCGCGCGCAGCTACAGCAGGCTCCCTGAGCGAGCTAAAGTTGAGAGCAGCACGAGAGCAGGACAGTGACAAAAGGATTCCTTTTAAAGATAAGATATAGTGTTGGGTTTACTATTGATTTTAAGAAACAATAGTGGTTATTATTACAGTAATGCCGTCGGCATTTAGTAATTGATTTCCCATCACTGTGTTAGTACTGAGTTTTTATTTGTTTATTTTTTGATTGACAGTTTTAGAGAACAGTGTTGGGTTTACTGTTTTTCCTTTGGGAAAAGACAGTGGTTATTATTACAGTCGTCCGTTGGATGTACGAGTAATCGATTTCTCATGAGCTGTTAAGAAACTGACACCTATGTATGCGATGTGCAAATGTTTTGTTTTTTCCCCATAAGCTGACACCTATGTATGCGATGTGCAAATGTTTTGTTTTTTCCCCATAAGCTGATAAAGTGTGTGAACATCACCTTTCTGTCTGAAACATAGTTTTTTAATAAATACGTATTTTTAATATTAACAGAAAACGGACATTTGCAGATACCCAGATAAAGATAAAAGAACACAACAACACATAATGACGAGCCCACCCATAGGAGAGATGACAGTGCGAGATTGGTTGAAAGAACGAGTGAAGGACAGAGCAGGCCTGAAGTGGGCAGAAGTAAGCAAAGTATTCAAAAGAGTAGAAGGAAGTTGGATACAAAGGGGATGGTTAAGACCAAACAATTCTCCCCAATGAGGAAGAAAGAGAAAGCATGAGGAAAAGCATAGACAAGGATGTAGAAGATGCAAAAGACAGATATAACCAGATAAAAAAGGGTGTGAGCACAATTTCAACCCGTAAAAAGGCTAAAGTAGAAATAACAGAGGCTGAGGAAGAGAAGCAGGTCAAACAATGGGCCCTCGAGGAACTGGAACGTAAAACAAAATCCATAAGAGACGGCAGGGTAGAGAAAGCTCAGCAGCAGGACAGCAGGTTATACCCAAACCTAAAGAACACTGATCTAAAAATAGACAGCAGAGCAGGCCCGACAGCGCCTCCATCATATCATTCAAGCAACCCATTCATACAGATGCCGGTAATAGAAGTGGCAGATGGAGGAATAAAGGCCTCCATCTCAGGCATCGTAACACTTAATGCAGTGCAGGGACAGGTGAATGCAGACTTTAAATCCAGAACCACAGATGACAATGAGAGACTAAGCGACTTGTCAGGGACAACAGAAGGACTGGAAGACATGACTGGACATACAGAAAAAAGACTAAGTGACCAACAAGCACACGGTGAGCGTGAACAGAGAACCCTCCTTCAAACAGGCACAAGCCATCCAATCACACAGCAAACTAGCACACCAACAACGGTCGAGGTTGAGAGAGAACAGCTGGCCAAGAACAATAGAGAACGCCTCCAGAGGAGACACAGCTTAGGGGAGGAGCCTGAACCACGCCAAGGCCTCACAGGAGAGATGCTGACCTTAATGATAGAAGAACTTGATAGACAGGAAAGAGAGAGAGAAATCAGAGGAAAAAGAGACAGTCAGCAGAAATCAGATAGTGACATAAACAGAAGTGACGAAACTAGGTCAGCAGAGGGAGACAGTGAGCCAGAAGAGCATGATGACCAGCCTAGAGCAGGTGACACACCACTAGGAAAAGCTGTCAGCTACAATGTGGGCGGCAGACTTGAACTCTCTCCTCCCACTAACACCTCCCCCCTCAGAACCAGGTCAGGTCATCAGTATGGAAGAAGCCGCTCGCAGGGCGCACCTGTCTACAGGGACCCCATTTTTCCTGACCTTTCACCTGTCAGACAACTCCCTTTGGTGCAAGCCCCCGGGCATGCCGCTGGGGTCATGGATTATGTTCCATACTCACCCGTAGACACAACAGCAGTACTGACAACATTACCCCCCCTGATGAACGGGGCTGATGAGTGGATTGCAGCACTTAAAGTGGCCACTACTGGAACAGACTTGGCTCTAGGTGACTTTCGCCGCTTTCTGGCAGGATGTGTGGGTGAAGCAGCCGCACAAACAATTTGGGAAAAGATAGGGATCACAGAGAAACACCCACATAACATGATTCAGAATAGATTCCAAGAAGCACTCTACGGAGCATTACGAGGAAAATACCCCAGTAAACACACAGCTACCATGATCGAGGATTTTTCCTGGAACACAAGAGTCCCCAGTTGCATTTATGGCCAGGAGTGAAGCCATATGGAGAAAGGCATTTGGAGAGGAACATACACAAACACCCCCAACCAGAAAGATGTATCGAGCCATGGTCATTAAGGGACTGCCAGACACCGTGCAGGCTCAGCTAAAGAATGTAGTGGGACTAAAAAATTTGTCCCAGGAAGTGTGGACTGATAATGTAATGCACTTCCTAGAAAGCGTAGCTCCAGAGGTCCCAGAGCCTACAAATGCAGAAACTCTAAAGTTAGAGCTACTGAGACTACAGATTCAAAATGAAAAGAAAATCGCAGCAGATAACACTAAAATAGCCAAAGATGACAAAGTACAGAAGCAGCTGGTAGCCACACAAGAACAGTTAGCAAGTGTACTGGGATCCATGCAGGAAGATCCAAAAATAGCTCCTGTCATACAGGCAGTACAACAACAAGTAGCCCCCCTCCCTCCTTTCTACCCTCCCCAACCCACATGGTCCCCACAGATGATTCCCCAGCCGTTGAATAACGGATGGTACAGACAGACTGACGACACACGGCACCATAACGACTCCAACTATGTACCTGGTAAAGGAGGCAGGACAACAGGCCCATACAATTGCTACTACTGTAATGAGCCAGGGCACTGTGCCAGAAACTGTAAGAGGAAGAGGAAGAGGAAGATACAGAGGAGGAAGTTATGGAGGACCTGGAGGGTACAATGGACCCCAGGGAACCCCTGTTCAACAACAGCAACAGACTCCCCCTCAACAGCCCCCCCCTCTGCAGCAGACTGCAGCACAACCACAATACATCATAGTCTGTATCCAGCCCCTCCTCCAAATCCATAAGCACTGATCTATCAACAGCCACAGCAAGCCACGTTTGCACCGCTTCAAGATAATATGCATAAAAGAAGCCCGCTCAGGAGTAAGAGGAGTAACTACTGGGGCAACGGAGGCTTTAGACGAGCATTAATAATTTTTAATTATAGTCAGGCTGGACATTGGGCTAATTTTTGTCCTTATCCACCACAGGGTTAAGCAGTCTCAGTCAGAACCACTTCAGTACTCTCATAATGTCTAACCCCGCCATAACAAGCACCCAACACATAGCCACAGCCACAAGGCAACAGTGATCCACGGCACCAGGCCCGGACCAGAGACACAGAATTAGGCGTGCCCAGATCCAACAGCTGACAGCGAACTGTACTCACTGAACAGAAATGTGCCACACCCACTAGTCACCCAATGATTCAACTGGAGACTAAAGAGACACTGAACAGGAAGCAAAGTGTCCGGTGGGACAGAGTAGATGATGATGACATCACACCTGCATGACAACAGCCTGCAGTGGAGACTTTGGTTCAAAGTCCTGCATCCCTACTCGCCACCAGGGGACCAAAGACATTGTGCCCTTAACTCCTCCTTGATACAAGATGAGATCTGAATTCCTGAGGGACTGCCTGCAACACGAGATTGAGGTTCGTGAAGACCCAGCTGAGGAGGCTTGGAGATCTATGCACTGAACAAGGAGTAGCAGCGGCCGGTGAATGAACACCAGAGTTGCAGATTGAATGCAATCGTTGACACCGCAGCTCCACGTCACAGTGTTTGTCCAGAGTGGAGGCACAGAGAAGAACAATGGTGAAAGCAGAGGCTGATGCTACGGACTGAGTGCACAAAAACAAATTAAACGCTGGCATTACTCCACATTTGAGAAACATTAAAGAACTGCACACATCGGAGGTCCAGTTATTATTAAGAGACACATGTTTAGACACATGCTTAGCCACACACACATAGAGAGAACACTGATCATGGGGACACTGACAACATGCTTAACTTATTTTTCAGACATTTTTAGGACTGAAGGGTGAACTGATGTGTGACTGATTCTGATAGCTCCCATAGAGGTAGAGTTAAAACTGCGCGATTCCAATTTAATCATCACCAGCATCCCTTAAGGATGGAACAGACTAGATATATTTTTAAATCATAGAATGGTTGTTATAGGCAGGTGTACTGGAGAGGACGAGGCGCCTGGAATACATTAATTAATTAAATTTCGTAAAACTTGGAAAATGGGCCTTGATTTGGGGCCAATAAATAAATGTGTAACCCGTTCTTTAATAATTAGGCCGACTTATTATGACATTCCTTACCCAAGCACAATGATGACGCTGTGAGTTCAGACAAGACATGGTTCTCCTGCATTGATTGACAGACGCAAGCATTTTTATTTTATTTCTCTCTTTTCTTCTAGAGGTTGACTGTTTATTAAAATTATTATTATTGAAAAGGACGGATTTAGGAATTCCATCCTATTTCAAAAGAGGGATAGAAGCACACAACAATCTATGTTGAGGACAGACTATTAAGAGGAGGGCCAGACAAGTACAGACTAATAGATCAGATATCAGTAGGTTTAGAATCAGGGACCCCAGAGAATCATAAAAATAATTTTTTGAAATCATAAATATGCTTGATAAATGAAAAGATGTAATCTTATTTGTGTTCCTTCCATAGTTGTGGTGATAGTAGATGGGGTTCAACGTCGACGGATTCAAGAAGAGCCGCCACTCCTGTACACATAACTTGCAGTGTTTGATCACACCTATAGTGCACACAGGCACACACTCAAGGTACAGAGTTCTGACGCGCATCAGGTCCGACAACGGAACACATTTTAACAACAAACTGCTGGGGAAAGTTGATATGCACTGGGCATAACCTACAAGTTTGGGTCTATATATCACCCTCAGTCTCAAGGATTGGGTGAGAGAGCCAATCAAATTATTAAGAGGAAAATGTGCGAAGGCGCTTCCACTGGTACTGATGACCATGAGAGCATTACCAGGGGAAGCGTCACCAAGTGAGTTGTTAACAGGAAGAAGTATGCCAGAGCCACCCAGAGATGGAGGTCATATGCCACCTCTGGATGTCTGTAAAATTGAAATGTCAGAATACATAAAAGCTCTAATTTCTCTCTCACCAAAAGCTCTCTCAAACCAGGTTGTTCGAGCCCAGACGATCGATCAGGAGGCAGCAGAGCCAACCAAAGTAAAAGTAGGTGACTGGGTCAGGGTCAGGGTTCACAAGAGGAAGTGGACTGAGCCTAGGTGGACTGGTCTGTACGAAGTGAAGGAGGTTACTTCACACATGGTCCAGGTCAAGGGTAAGGCAGAGGCACCTTGACACCACCTGACACATTGTGCCCCAGCCACCTGTCCAACAGGGACATTGACAGAAACACAATCAGATCGAAAAATGTTGATGCCACAGAGGTCGCGCCAGAGGGGTATCGGGGATCCTGATAGCCCAGCTAGAAGGCCCCCCCCCGCAAACCACTATAGGAACAGCTGGAAGGCAGACAAACTGTTCTAATGGTCATGGGACTGACCCTTGCCATTATCGTAGGATTAGTCATGTGAGGTTTAGAGAAGAACCTGCCAAAAAGACATTATAATAGAAAAAATTAGGGAGAATATTGTTATTAATGTATGTTGCCTGAGAGTGACTGTATGTTAATATTATAGATTGAAGCAAGTTGAATTACATGAAGGAAAAGAAAAGTAGGAAGGACAGGCAAAGAAAGGTTGGAAAGAAAGGAGACAAGAAGGAGACAGAGAGAGACGACAGGCAATGAAAGGTTGCAAAGACAGTGGTGAATTGTCTAAAGAAGAAACTGATGCTGAGATATGCTGTTAAAAGGAGAATCAGATCTGACAATGGCACACATTTTTGCAAACCAACACCTACAAGAAGTTGAGAAATATTTCTAGAGAGCACATTCACACGGAGCAGTCTATTGCCCAATCACAGGTGATAGTCGCGAGAGCTAATCAACAATTGAAGCAATTGAGACAATGATGGCTAAATTATCCTCAGAGGAGGGAGAACATTTCTCTCCCATGAGTTATTGACATGAAGACCCATGCGGGGTCTACAAAGAGTTAGGAGACAGTCCTAGACTTGACATATTTCAGAGAATATTCTGGGGAAAAATAATAACTGACCAGATCTAAGTTTTTCTCCAAATAGGTTGCTGAAGCCCAATAGGAGCCAGCTGATGAGTCATCAGTGGAACCAGGTGACTGGGTAAGACTCGAGGTTCACATGGGAAGTGGACTGAGCCCAGGTGGACAGGGTGTTTTGAAGTCATAGGACTTCACAGCGCCCTCCAGGTGAGAGGCTTCACCAAGAGAGGAGCACCATATAACACATTGTACATTTGCAGATCAGCTGTTCACTGTGTGAGACTTGCCATTAACTGCACCACCAGGTGCGACTGTTTATTTTCCCATGATGCTTTCAAGGGACGAAAGAGAAGATTGACGGACGAATACCTGCCTGCTATCAGATCCTAGTAGGATTTGAATATTTCTATGCCCTAGTCAAGGGCCACAGATAGGATCAATTACGTTTATCATAACCAGTAAAGATAAATAAAGTTAGATTGGATTGGATAAGTAATTGAGACTCTGTTGGACGACGGATGGCCATTTAATAGATGATTCCTCCCACACGGGGTGAGAAGCTGTTCCTCCGACTCAGTTAAAGATTGCGAATTCAAGCCTAGAAAGTATTAGATACTTATTAAATATAGAAATTAAAATACAATTTTTTATAGTCAAGTGTCACATTCTGTATAGAGCCGGCCTAGTGGCTGTTGTGTTGTGTTTTCTCATTCTACGTGAAGTGACTTAGAATAACAAAGACAGGACGTTTATGATGAAAATGATTTTAATACGGACAATAACAAAGACGACTCTTATTTTGAAAATACTTGGTTAGTGACTTGACCGGAAGTGACGTTTTGACCGTGGGTTAGTGACATTTGACCCCTCCATTGTTCTAGCGGAACTTTGAACTAATCACTAGGTGTTAAAGCCTGGACTCACCTTTGAGTGAGGATTGGCTGATTTTGAGTCTAAGACTCTGGGGATTAGAGATAGCGGGGTCTCATCAACAGATATCTCAACGCCGGAAGGCTGAGGAAGCAGAGACTGAGGAGCCAATGAAGAGCACGCTCTACCACCCACGATGCTGCCCATGAGAGTCATGTCGAATCCAGGGCCCATGCGACACCAGTGGAAGAACAACAACAAGCCTGACCAGGACAATCCAAACGAAATCCAGTTCAAGACAGCCAGATAAAGACCCCATCGACAGCCGGAGGAGACGCTGACGCGGACGCGGAGCAGAGGACCAGAGGACCAGAGGACCAGAGGACCAGAGGACCAGAGGGACCAGAAGGACTTCCAGGACCCAGACCAGGATGAAGCAGATGACGCCGACCAGACAGGATGAAGCAGATAAGTTGCAGCGGGGACCGGATCGTCAACTGGTTATCAGGATGCCAACCTGCTACTCACCAGCCGCTAGGATGCAAGACCCCCCCCCTGCCTGACCACTCTCAATTTCACCTCTTTCCTTTGACACCTGCACACTACAGATTTAACGCACACAGACCTACTGACTTCCCTAGGATGGAAGATCTAAGAGGGTGGATCGGAGTACCACATGACAGAAACCACGCCCCTATTCCCATCCCTAACAGAGAGAGACTCTCTCCCCGAGAAATAGGTATCTTACAGGTCTTATGGGACCTTAATCTAGGCAACGAAGATTATATTTCAGGAGACTCATTCACGCTCAAATGACAGAGCTAAGACAGGACGAGGAGACTAGCTTGCTCAAGCCAGGCCATGAGATCTGACAAGATCTCATGGAAAGGAAATAAATATTCCCAGAGAAAGGGTTCACATCCAGCGGATGTGAAAAGAGGGATTTGTTAAGAATATATATTATAGTTAGCATAGCTTAGTATTGTTTGAATATAGATTATGTAAAATAGAAACACTGGTGAGGTTCTGTGAGCCCCCCTCCTCCGCATCCACACATTCCGGAGGTGATCACTAGACAAAGAGCTCTCTATACTCTCATAGACAACTGAGGGTCCAGATGCGGCCATTATTCTCCTTTTAGACACTCGAGGCCAGCCACTGACCTCGGACCTGACACACACACACATGTCCTTCCTATGACCCACACACACACGTGGAAGAAGCCCCTGTGTGTGAGCGACCTTCGAGACGATCCAGGCCTCATCCCTGATAAGATAAGGCCTGAAGGGAATCTTCTTACCAGACAGGGACATTATATCAACACATGTCCTTCCTTCACTCACCCTTCTAGTTTACATATATTCATGAGCTGGCCACAACATCCAATGAAGGGACGGCAGAGGCAGGAGGCTGGCAACAAGAACCAATGAGAAGACACCGCCCCCTTATGCTCCTGTCCAATCAGAACTGTTCCTTTCATTCTATTTAAGATGGCCGCTCACTCTGAGACGCCATCCCTTTTGCAGCCTGAAGCCATAGGTGATAGGTTTGGATTTGGGTCCATGCGCATGAAATATCTACTTGTATCCTGATTTCTGAATAAAACGCTTATAGATGTAACGTAGAAGTCTACCGCTATTTCTTCCAGTGAGTCCTGTCCAGGTGGTGTGATGTTGTCCAACTCCAACAAAACCCAGCCCTAAAAAAGTACATTGACGAAATTACTGTTTATGCATACGAAGGGGAAACGGTGAAGCAGGCTCTGGAAAGAGATGGTCGTTTACAGGAAGAACTATTCAAAAGGAACTGTGCACTTTCCAACAAGAGCACTCAAGTAACTACTGAAATGTCGTCTCTCGTTGATGATCTTAATGGTGACACCTTCAAGATCATACTGCTGAATAGGGACAGTCCACCAAACAGTCAGCCTAGCAGTTTGGAGGATGCTCCTCTAGAGCAGTCTAGCACAACTGAGGCAGTGAATGTCGACACACCAAAAAAGACAGTGGTGCTAGATGGTAAGGAGCCACCAGATTCACATTTCTGTGAAATAACTCATTCCAAAATGATGAGTTACCTAAATTCACAGTTTCAAGATTTTGTGAAGAGCAAAAAAATTGAGGGGCTTACTCCTATCAAGCATCTCAGTGTGGAGTACGGAAAGAACGCTCAGAGATGCCTGGAAGTGAAAACAATGAAGCAACTGATGGAGCTCAGTAATTCTGTTTGCAGTGTGAGAGTAAATGGAACACCAACAGGAAGTGGCTTCCTTTTATTTGACACGTTTGTCCTCACAAACGGACATGTGCTTAAAGACGTATTCAATGCGAGTACATGGCAGCTTACTGAGAGGCTCACAGTCCATTTCTCTTATGAAAGTTTCGGACAGGTGGATTCAGGAGTCGAAGTGGAAGAAGTTGTTGGATTTGAATACGACCATGATGCGTTCGGGCACAAGCATGACTGGGCTTTGTTGAGGATCGGTGCTGATCAGAACTTGCCTGATGTTCTGTTAAAACGAATCGGATTCCCTCCCAAAAGTGGAGGAATTTGCATTATTGGGCATCCTGACAATTCTCCAAAAATGGCAGATCCATGCTTCATAGTTCCAACTGAAAGACGTCGCGAGATTGTCGAGAGGCATCGCCGTGAAAATCCAGAGGGAGTTCTTCCGATCAAAGAATCAAATCATGAGGCCATTCAGTTTATTACGCACCGTTTCTTTGAGGATGTGAAACACGATAAAGAGAACAGACAGGCTCTACATTACGAGACTTGTCTTGATTTTGGCTCATCTGGCTCTCCTGTCTTTGACGAGCACTGCAATGTTGTTGCAATGCATTCAGGCGGATACGTCTACAACAACACAAGGGGTAAACGCCACAGTGTCGTAGAGTTCGGCTACGCTGCATCCATCATTATCGAGCATATCGTTGCCCAAATGGTACTCAGAGGCAGGTTTGACGTGTTGAAGGAATACCTGGCTTGCCATTATAGACATCAACAACACGTGAACAACAATGTGAAGAAACTGCTTGAGAGCATCAGAAACTTCAGAAAATTCATATTCACTGCATCAACACAGCCGATGGTCACAGGTGACGAGAGTTTGAGGAAGTTCTTTGAATTCTTGTCTCAGACAGAGGATCCTGACCAAATGGACACTGATTGAGTGTCACAGATACAAAGCTGACAGAAACGGCTCAGCAGTGAGCAACAAAGGCTGTCATGACTAGGGATGGGTATCGTTTGGGTTTTTTCCGATACCGGTGCCTGAACCGATACTTGCCAGCGCGCAATGAGGACATTAAAAACCTCTTGACCATATTCCTG
>NC_079390.1:7481210-7552280 GCF_029220125.1 Pseudoliparis swirei
CACAGGAGTACTGGCTCTGGTAACACCACTGAGCTGCAGAGAAAGCACGACACTCGGTTCAGACGGACAAACACGGCCAGTTCAATACATTGGTATTAATTATTCTCATTTTCCCACTCCATTAGACACGGTGTTTTTTATTCTCAGTCAGCAATCTTACTGGCGTGGAACTAATGTGTTTGTGCTCTGCAGTTGAACTTTGAGAAGTCAGAGCGGGTCAAACATTTTCTTTCTCACGCACACGCAAACACACACACAAAAGCCAAGATAATTATTACTCTCACATTACTTATCCTGCCCCTCAGATGCCTCTTTGTGTTCATTAGTTCAACATAAATGATCTAATAGCTCTTATATGAACAAAACATGACAAAGTAGTCAGCAGTGATAGATTAACAGTATATTACAGTCACAGGACACCCCCCAGTGACGTCTTTTGGTATAGGTGCTCAGCTCAAGTCACTTTAACTGGAGGTTAAAAAAACACTAAATAAATGACCTTGACATTGACATTGAACATCCAGGGTTAAAAATAAACCACAATGACTACTTAATGAGAACAGACGTATCCACCCAGCCAACTGGCTAGAAAGCTGCTGTCCTGAAGAAAGGCTAAAATACACAAATTAGTCATTATTTATGTGCTTTATTGAGGCATTCATTAAATTATATATACACTACCGTTCAAAAGTTTGGGATCACTTAGAAATGTCCTTATTTTTCAAAGAAAAGCATTGTTTTTTTCAATGAAGATAACATCTGTGCTGACGAGCTGTCCCCCATCTTCACGGAGATCTTCAACCGATCACTGGAGCTGTGCGAAGTCCCTTCCTGCTTCAAGCGCTCCTTGATCATCCCGGTGCCCAAGAAATCCTCCATCACAGGATTAAATGACTACAGACCCATCGCCCTGACGTCTGTGGTCATGAAGTCCTTTGAGAGGCTGGTGTTGACCCACCTGAAGGACGTCACAGGGCCCCTGCTGGACCCCCTGCAGTTTGCCTACCGTGCAAACAGGTCGGTGGATGACGCAATAAATATGGGACTGCACCATTTACTGCAACACCTCGACTCCCCAGGGACATATGCAAGGGTTCTGTTTGTGGACTTCAGCTCTGCATTCAACACGATCATCCCGGAGGTTCTACAACCCAAACTCTCCCAGCTCGCCGTGCCAGCCCCCACCTGCCGGTGGATCACAAACTTCCTGACAGACAGGACGCAGCAGGTGAGGCTGGGAAAACCACATCCAGCACCCGGACCATAAGCACTGGCGCCCCCCAGGGATGTGTGCTCTTCCACTGCTCTTCTCCTCTACACCAACGACTGCACCTCAGAGGACCCGTCTGTTAAGCTCTTGAAGTTCGCAGACGACACAACGGGTCATCGGCCTCATCAGGAACGGTGACGAGTCTGCGTACAGACGGGAGGTTGAACGGCTGGTCCTCTGGTGTGGACAGAACCACCTGGAGCTGAACAAGCTCAAGACTGTGGAGATGACAGTGGACTTCAGGAGGAGCCCCCCAACACTATCCCGCTCACCATTCAAAATAGCACTGTTCCTGCGGTGGAGACCTTCAAGTTTCTGGGATCCACAATCTCCCGACCTGAAGTGGGCCTCCAACATTAACACCATCCGCAAAAGGCCCAGCAGAGGCTGTACTTTCTGCGCCAGCTCAGGAAGTTCAACCTGCCTCAGGAGCTGCTGATCCTTTTTTACTCCGCCATCATCCAGTCTGTCCTCTGCTCTTCCATCACTGTGTGGTTTGGATCGGCCACCAAACAGGACAGAGTCAGACTACAGCGGATCGTCAGGTCTGCAGAAAGAACCATTGGTTCCAGCCTCCCCTCCATTCTGGACTTGTACACCGCCAGAGTCAGGAAGCGGGCAGGAAAGATCACTGCAGACCCTTCACACCCTGGACACAAGCTGTTCCAACTCCTGCCCTCTGGTAGGCGCTACAGAGCACTGTACGCCAAAACCACCAGACACAGAAATAGCTTCTTTCCACTGGCCGTCACCCTGATGAACAATTAATCAGACTCTTCCATCTGCACTATCTGCACTTTTTGACTACTGTCTTTAATGTCCTTCTTATATTTATCCCGCTTATTGTATATTGTGTGTGTGTATAAGTACGGAAGAGCAAAGTGTAACCGGAGTCAAATTCCATGTATGTGCAAACCTACATGGCCATTAAAGCTGATTCTATTCTATTCTATTCTATTCTATTAAATCAATCAGAAATACACACTCTATACATTGTTAATGTGGTAAATGACTATTCTAGGTGGAAACGTCTGGTTTCTAATGAAATATCTCTATAGGTGTATAGAGGCCCATTTCCAGCAACTATCACTCCAGTGTTCTAATGGTACATTGTGTTTGCTAATCGCCTTAGAAGACTAATGTCTGATTAGAAAACCCTTGAAAACCCTTGTGCAATTATGTTAGCACAGCTGAAAACTGTTTTGCTGATGAGAGAAGCTATAAAACTGGCCTTCCTTTGAGCTAGTTGATTATCTGGAGCATCACATTTGTGGGTTCGATAAGACTCTCAAAATGGCCAGAAAAAAAGAACTTTCAAGTGAAATTCGCCAGTCTATTCTTGTTCTTAGAAATGAAGGCTATTCCATGCGAGAAATTGCAAAGAAACTGAAAATGTCCTACAGCGGTGTGTACTACTCCCTTCAGAGAACAGCACAAACGGGCTCTAACCAGAGCAGAAAGAGAAGTGGGAGGCCCCGGTGCACAACTCAGCAAGAAGACAAGTACATTAGAGACTCTAGTTTGAGAAATAGACGCCTCACAGGTTCTCAACTGGCAGCTTCTTTAAATGGTACCCAAAACGCCAGTGTCAACGTCGACAGTGAAGAGGCGACTCGGGATGCTGGCCTTCTAGGCAGAGTGGCAAAGAAAAGCCATATCTGAGACTGGCCAATAAAAGAAAAGATTGGTATGGGCAAAAGAACACAGGCATTGGACAGAGGAAGATTGGAAAAAGGTGTTATGGACAGATGAATCCAAGTTTGAGGTGTTTGGATCACACAGAAGAACATTTGTGAGACGCAGAACAGGTGAAAAGATGCTGGAAGAGTGCCTGACACCATCTGTCAAGCATGGTGGAGGTAATGTGATGGTCTGGGGCTGCTTTGGTGCTGGTAAAGTGGGAGATTTGTACCAGGTAAAAGGGATTTTAAATAAGGAAGGCTATCACTCCATTTTGCAACGCCATGCCATACCCTGTGGGCAGCGCTTGATTGGAGCCAATTTCCTCCTCCAACAGGACAATGACCCAAAGCACACCTCCACATTGTGCAAGAACTATTGAGGGAAGAAGCAGGCAGCTGGTATGCTGTCTGTAATGGAGTGGCCAGCACAGTCACCAGATCTCAACCCCATTGAGCTGTTGTGGGAGCAGCTTGACCGTATGGTCCGCAAGAAGTGCCCATCAAGCCAATCCAACTTGTGGTGCTTCAGGAAGCGTGGGGTGACATTTCAACAGATTACCTCAACAAATTAACAGCTAGAATGCCAAAGGTCTGCAATGCTGTAATTGCTGCAAAAGGAGCATTCTTTGACGAAAGCAAAGTTTGAAGAAAAAAATTAATACTTCAAATACAAATCATTATTTCTAACCTTGTCAATGTCTTGACTATATTTTCTATACATTTTGCAACTCATTTGATAAATGAAAGTGTGAGTTTTCATGGAAAACACGAAATTGTCTGGGTGATCTCAAACTTTTGAACAGTAGTGTATATTATTAATTTCAGTCATTATCCGAGTCAAAATGCCAAACATTTGCTGGCTCCAGCTTCTTAAATGTGAGGATGTTTTGTGATACATGCAAGTAAATTAAATATGTGGTGACTATGGACTGTTGGTCAGACACACCTGTGACAGGCAGTCACAAATAATTGATTGATTAAAATTTTTAAACATGTAGAATATTCTGCGTATTACATACATTTAAATATGCGCAATAGCTTATTAATAACCCTGTGTATTCAAACACATCATCTGAAAGCTGATATATTCTTTCCACACACAAACACGCAGATTAACAGGTACAACCGGCTCACCTCGAGCAGGAACGCTCGCACGGCTGAGTCCAACACCTGGTCGGTGACGCCGGCCTCATCCAGCCGTATCCTCTCCTTGACCGAGCGGCTCCAGGTGGCCCGCATGGCCAGGAGGTGGGGAATCACTCGGTCTCTTCCCGCACCGACGGCATTGTGGGCATCCAGCATGACGCGCATCAGCGTGGTGCCGCTCGGGAAAGCCTCCGATGAAGATGAGGCGTGTCTTCGGGGAAATGTTCATTCGGGGATAAGCTCTGATTGGCTGAACCCATGTTGAGCTCCATCCACCTGTACCGATGGCTTTTCGGCGGGCAATCTATCCCGCTCATGCCCAGGTAGATCAGGGAGGCGGAGCAGAGGAGCATGCAGCCCAGCAGCAGGCTCGATCGGGTGGTCCTCATGGTCCAGATTCAGGAGGACATCAAACGATGTTCAGGGGCGCCAGAGGAGGAGGAGGCTGGAATCAGATGTGAATCGAGCAACTTTAAAGAAACCACCACGTATGACCTCTTAAATTTCAGCAAAGGTCACGACGAGGATGACGGCGAGAGAAACAGCCGAGAGGATTCTGAGGAAGGCCAGGAGGGCGGAGTGTCCTCGGGAAACTCCTCACACCTCTGCAGCTCCTCAGCCCTGCTGTGCGAGGGCCGGCTGGAGGCCCGCGGCGCCCCGCTGCCAGCCGAGTCTCTTCTCCATCGCCGCCACCTAAAACACGAGAAGAGCACTTCAGGACGAGGACTGCGCCAGAATCAGTTGATGTCGCTTCCAACCGGATGCGTCCGTTTGTACGGGATCCTACTGCAGTGTGGGAGGAGGTTTCTTTTCCAAGCATTATCTCACAACTTGCCAAGGAACAAAATAATCATAAGATTAGAAAAGTGAGTAACTCCAAACATTATAGAAAATGCCCTGCACGAGTGAGTTATTATAGGCCAGCAGGGTGTGGTGGTGGTGGTGGTGGTGTCTGTGTTCTTTTGCCAAGACTGCTTCGAGTCAACGGACTGGGATGTGCTGTGTGGACCGCACGGGGAGGACATCAACAGTATGACCGACTGCATCACGGAATACATCAAGTTCTGTGAACACACCACCATCCCATCACGGACTGTGCTGCTTCCCCAACAACAAGCCCTGGATCACCAGGGACCTGAAGGCGCTTCTTAACATGAAGAAAGCTGCTTTCAGGTCTGGAGACAGGGATGAGCTGAGGAAAGCCCAGCGCAACCTAAAGGTGAAGCTCAGGGAGGGCAAGGACTCCTACAGGAGGAAGCTGGAGGCCAAACTCCAGCTGAACAACACAAGGGAGGTGTGGTCTGGCATGAAGCAGATAACTGGCTTCAAGGTGGGAGGGAGACAGCCAGGGGGCTCCCTGGAGAGGGCCAACGAGCTGAACTGTTTTTTCAATAGGTTCAGTTCACAGCCCTCCCCGTCTCCTCACACATCACACCTCCCAAACACCTCCTCCCCTCTGTCCCCCTGCTGAGCTGCACATCCACCGAGCCCTCAATAACAATGGGCTCCTCCCCTCCCCTCTCTGTGACGACTGACCAGGTGAGAAGACAGCTGGAGAAACTACACCAGCGAGAGCTGAAGGTCCTGATGGCATCAGCCCCAGGGTCCTAAAGACCTCGCCACCCAGCTGTCTGGTGTCCTGCAGCGCCTCTTCAACCTCAGCCTGAGGCTGGGGAAGTCCCGTGCTGTGGAAGACGCCGTGCCTGGTCCCTGTCCCAAAGAAGTCAGCTCCATCTGGCCTCAACGACTACCGACCGTCGCCTCACCTCCCATGTGATGAAGGTGCTGGAGAGGCTGGTCTTCGGCGACCTCCGGCCGCAGGTGAAATCATCGTTGGACCCTCTGCAATTTGCTTACCAGCCTCATGTGGAGTGGACGACGCCATCATCTACCTGCTGCAACGAGCTCAGTCGCACCTGGATGGAACCGATGTCTCTGTGAGAGTCACTTTCTTTGACTTCTCCAGTGCATTTAACACCATCCAGCCGCTGCTGCTGAGTGAGAAGCTGGTGGCCGTGTGGACGCGTCCACCATCTCCTGGATCACTGACTACCTCACAGGCAGACCACAGTTTGTCAGAATGGGCGTGTGCTGTCTGGAACGGTGGTCAGTGATGTTGAGCCCACAGGAACTGTTCTGTCTCCTTCCTCTTCACCCTGTACACCAGTGACTTCCAGTACAACACGGAGTCATGCCATCTGCAGAAGTACTCTGATGATTCTGCAGTGGTCGGGTGTATTAGGGATGGACGGGAGGAGGAGTACAGGGCAGTGGTGAGTGACTTTGTAAAGTGGGCGATGAGAACCACCTGCGGCTGAACGTGGCCAAGACCAGAGAGATGGTGGTGGACTTCAGGAGGGCGACAGCTCCTACACCTCTGAGTGTCCTGGGAGTGGACGTGGACATGGTGGAGGAGTACAAGTACCTGGGCCTCTCCATCGACAGCCGACTGAACTGGAAGGCCAACATCAACGCTGTGTACAAGAAGGGGATGAGTCGACTTTTTCCTGAGAAAGCTTGATCCTTCAACGTGTGCAGCAAGATGTTGGAGTTGTTCTACCAGTCGGTTGTGGCCAGTGTGCTGCACTTTGCCATTGTCTGCTGGTGGAGCAGCATCGAGCCGGTGACACCAGCCGTCTTAACAAACTGGTTAGGAAGGCTGGCTCCATCATCGGCTGCCAGCTGGAGCACCTGGAACAGGTGGTGGAGAGGAGGTCGTTGAAGAAACTGGTGTCCATATTGGACAACCCGGACCACCCTCTCCACCACCTCCTACAGGGACAGAGGAGTACTTTCTCCAGACGTCTCCTCACGCTCCGCTGCCACAAGGAGAGATACAGGAGAACATTCCTGCCGACGGCTATGAGGCTCTACAACAGTTCACCTCTTGCCAGATCACCCTAACCCTTCTTATATTTTGTGTTTTGGTTTTTTTATTCTTGTGTGTTGCTGCTACTGACTCGACAAATTTCCCCTTGGGGATTAATAAAGTATATATCTATCTATCTATCTATCTATCTAACACGACTCACTCGGCTGAAACGCATCACTTTTTCTTTTCTCAAGTCAGCTATTTTGCATCTTTCCTCTGGAGAGCCACTGACCATTAAGCCGTATCAGTTCACTGCGCATGCAACGCAGACCTACTCGCAGGCAGTGTATCTGAATACACTAATGACAGCTTGCTCGTGTTTTTATTCCCACTGACAGTTTCTGTCGACAAGCAATTTGTTTAAGATCACATTACTATTGACCAAGCCAATCATCCTGCAACTTCCCCATTTCACTTCTGCAATATGCTCGCGAGCCGATTCAGGAGCGCAAGACAGCATCCGATTCCTCTTATTCTAAACATTTTTTTAAAATTGTATTCATTGAAACATATTATGACTGCTTCACTCATGTCTTTTAACACTGATTTCACTGCAGATTTTGGATTACTTTTAAGGCAACACTGCAGTTTGAATCTCAGATTCACGGCAGTTTTATTTTTTACTTCTCTCTTTCTTCATTTCATTTTGGTTTCTGTCAACGTGCAAGGAGCCGAACATCTGGACGCCACGTGGGGAACTCCTCTCCCGTCTGGGCTGGAGGAGCTTGCCTGTAAAATTAGAGTCTGATGATCGCAGCAAAAGGGGAAAAAACTGCTGGAAATGAGGCCATCACTGCCTGGCTGGGAAACGTAGGTGCTGCCTTAAGCCATTCTAAGTCCAGTGGTATCCACAAGCTTTACATGGCATTATCATGAATTTCCATGCAGACATTTAGCTACTTGGAGTGTTGCAGAGAATTAGGCCAGTGGGTTAAGACAAGCTTCGCTGCTTCTTTAAAACAGATTTAAAAAGAGCCAGTTCCCCCAAATTACAAATATGAAAAAGTGTATTTTCTCAAAACGAAAAATTGCCATGGGATGTTTTTGAGTGAGAGATGTTCCTGTAGATTTGTTGTTGACATAATATTTGAATTCTGTTCACTATCTTTGTATTAGAGCGGAAGCAGAAATCTCGGAGACAGACGTCTGGATCCTTGACAAACAAAACCAAAAATGATTGGGTCGACACGCCTGGACTAGAGGTTTCTGCAGAAACAGGGAGTGGACAGCTCCTCTGATAACTCGGGGGATTGACCTTAAAAAGGCCACGGTGTTCGCGGATCAAGGACGAACCAACAAACTAAGTCCAAGCAGAAAACAGTGATCTGTCATCACAGTTGTCGGCTGGCATGAAAACGGACATCTTTGAGCAGAAGGTTGTCAGGAGAGCCAAAGCCAGCGTTCCCTCCTCTTCACAGGAGGGATCATATACTTCCTGCCAAAGGAGCCTCGACATTCTCAGAGCCCTGAATTTAGGACCACATTGAATTTAGGACTCTTGACTTTTGTATTTTTAGTTTTCTTTTCTTTAATAACTGCAATGACAGTGTCCCCTCAGAGGATAAACGTGAGATTAATTGAATATCCTTAAAATGCACACCTTCTGTTAAACTGCTTCATCATCATCAAGGATTACGGACCCTTTTTTTGCTCAAATTGGGGACATCTTTGACCAGCAGGTTGTCAAGAAATCTAAAGCCTCTTTGTTCCTCACAGGAGGGAGTAACGAGACCGACTTCCTGCTAAAAAGGGAAAGTCTGAGAGGGAGAGCAACTTATACACTTTCCCTTCTCTGGTGAAAGCATTGGCGTCAGGAACGTGCCCCCCTTGTTGGATCAGTACCTTATATATCCTTCCTTGAATGTTTTGCTCTTTTGTAAATGCCATTCTTGCTCTCTTGATGTTGCACTGACAGCTCCCTCTCAGTGGCAACAACACACATACATCTCAAAAGCTACATATTCAACTGCAGCTGTTTCAACGTTAACAACTATTTGCAGCATTTTTACCGCGTTGCATAACAGATGTGTTGTTGACCCAGGTGCATACTGGTGGATAGATATAGATATGTATATCATAAAAAGGCTCCAATCAAGCTATCACATAAATAGGATTATTTAAAGGCTGCCAGTTGAAGGCCCAGCATCCACCAACATCTGGTTTGACTTGATGATGCGTCTCGTCCTTAAAAAAAAATGCAGGCGGGCTCCGCCAGGTGAACGACCTGCGATCCGTCAACACGCCGTGGCCGACCAGCGGCCACCTCCTGCTCGCCGTAGCTCTGCCCTGGTCAACCCGCTCCACTGAGACACATTTAGCGGGCTGGAGTGAGCCGATACTCGCCGTAAATAAACCACAACCGTGAGAAAATGGTGTTCACTCACCAGCGTCTGTGAAACTGACGAAATCCGAAGAAGAAAAATTAAAAAAACACACGAGCCGTGATCCAAAAAGCTGGCACCAGCAGCTCCTGTCGAGACACACGGGGTGTTTTCCACCACGCGGAGGCTCTGCCGGCGGAGGTCACCGCGCTGCTCCCCGCATTACACAACGTTTCGCTGCTGGTTCACGATGTAACTTCGCTCCGCGAGAAGTGGAGCCGTAACGACGGCTGTGAGAGGAGGGGAGATCCAGTGAGTCCGAGCGCAGCAAGGCGGAGGATGCTGAGCTCTGATTGGTCCGCGGACGTTCTGACTACCTCGACACATCTGCTTGGGACGATCCTATTGGTGGAGGAGTTAAAGGGTCATTCCGCCGCAGTGACAAACCCAGGTTTTTTTCTCCCTTCGTCCCCGAGGCTAAAATTACTTTACTTCATCGATTCGTGTGCTCTCAGTAAACGGCCACAGGGGAAATCTAATCGAAAGGTGTGGGCTTTAGTTGAGGTTGAAACCCGCCTGATTTCATTTACCCACCTTCTCATTTATATACCAGGTGTTGGTAGTTCTCCCTGGGTGCTCTGAGAAGAATCTAATGCAACTTATTAGTAGGCAAGTGTCAAATGTCAATACATATAACATAAAATAACCTCTGAAATGTATGAATAAGCAATACAATGCATCAATACTCAATTTAATATGTACAAATTAATGAGTATTAAACTGATAAAAGGTGTGTAAAATAAAATAGTTTTAAGAAAACAAAAGGCTGACTTTTCCTTCGTGTTGACAACAGATATTGTTTAAACAATATGATGTATCTATATCAAAATATACTAAAACCTATTAACTTGACTTATGTCAAGTTGGCTTTGCTGTTAAACAGAGAGTGGACAAACGTCAACACTAAGATAGCACATCCTATTGCAGCACGATTTACAGAATGAGAAAGCCACAGGCAGATCACTATGGGGCCCGAGGGGGCAACACTTAGGCGACAGGCCCCTATTAACAACGTTTCATCCCAATGCAACATGTAGTTTTTCAATGCTACAATAGGTCTGTTTATGGTCAAACACATTCATTCAGAGACTCAAATAATAAAGGCCAAACCACAAGCCTTTATCGAATGGTCGGCCTAGGCTATGTGCTTAATTGCTGCATATTTTCAAACTGATTTAAAATCAAATAAATGATCACATGCCAGTACACATGAGGTGGCTGGACAATTGTTTGCTTGGATCGTTTGATTATCCATCCTTGGAAAAAGTTGTCAACAATGAATAATCTTGGACTCAGATCTTAGACGTGTCGCTGAAATCCGTTTACTTCTAAGTGCAACCGATGCCCGGGGGTCACATGAGGCTCCTAGATGTGCGGGTACAAAGTAGTCCAGACTTTCACTTTGTACCTTGCCCCTTGCCTCAGTAAGGTGCTTAGTAAGCACAGGAAATTGATGTGACACACTAACAGGAAGCTCGAAACAGATATGTGCACAGGTCTGAGGAGCACATCCTTCCTCTGCTTCGTCAAAACATCCCTGCACAGAAAGCGTGAGCTGGCTCTGTTGTTGGGGGCTTTGTGGCTTTTTCTACCTTTGTGTCGCATTCACCGACCTGAAGCAGGATGCATTATGGGTACCACCATTGTCTGACGTCAAAATGCTTTTCAGATTTGGTCCTAATTTCGCACCAGCACTTCACAGTGCGTCTTGTTGCAGCACATGAGGACCAGTGGGCCACGTTGTGCATGCCCTTATATGTACATCCACATTGAGATGTCCTTCACGTTGATGTGTTGGTGTCCACATGCCTGCCAGCTAAACATGTCATTTCAACTGCAGAAAAGAATGCAGACTCATTTCAGCTGTTATGCTTCATTTGGTTACAGAAGGAACACATCAGCGCGTTTAAAAAATGATTGCATCTCTACCGTTGTTACGACACAACAATCACCTCTCGGTCCATACCGTCTGCTCCTGCTTATATGACAGACGCTCTAATAATACTGTCTGACCTGATGTTAGTGCTGTACCAAAGTTTAATTGCATGACCGACTTATATTACAGCTTGCAAAATCATGCAGCAGCTAAAACCCTGATATCTATGCTTCACGGTAGAAACTGACGTCTAACATTGAGTCAGAAGCCCAAAATATATCAGACTGTCTCTGCATGAACATTATCTGATGTGAAAGACAAATTAGACCAGTCAGATGCAAAACAAGACATCTTTGCCTGGATGTTCAAAAACCTGTACTTACACTACCATTCAAAAGTTTGGGGTCACTTAGAAATGTCTTTATTTTTCAAAGAAAAGCACTGTTTTTTCAATAAAGATAACATTAAATTATTCAAAAATACACACTATACATTGTTTATGTGGTAAATGACTATTCTAGGTGGAAACGTCTGGTTTCTAATGAAATATCTCCATAGGTGTATTGAGGCCCATTTCCATCAACTATCACTCCAGTGTTCTAATGGTACATTGTGTTTGCTAATCGCCTTAGAAGACTAATATCTGATTAGAAAACCCTTGTGCAATTATGTTAGCACAGCTGAAAACAGTTATGCTGGTGATATAAGCTATACAACTGGCCTTCCTTTGAGCTTGAAGTTTGTCTAACAAAATTAATACTTCAAATATTAATCATTATTTCTAACCTTGTCAATGTCTTGACTATATGTTCTATGAAATGTTCAATTCATTTGATAAATAAAAGTGAGTTTTCATGGAAGACACGGAATTGTCTGGGTGACCCCAAACTTTTGAACGGTAGTGTATGTGTGTATGATTTGTATGCATACACGTAAATGCAAATCAGAAACAATCTCCTGCCATTTATTAATGTATTTAATGAGTCATTTCAAATGGCATTGAGGTAATTATATGGTCGTCGTTGTGAATCCCGCCTGTCAGCATGTTGCTCAGTTCAAATGGCGCAGGATAACGCGACCAGTGCAGTTCCGTAGTCATTTTAGCCTCCGCTCCAGTTCTCCACCTCCGGGTGGTGTCGGGCCTCTCGCTGCGTCATGACTGTTCGACGGCTTCATCGACCTCTGCGTCAGCTGGAGCTGCGTTCTCCTGCTCCGGGTCACCAGGAAGGACTTCTGCAACCATCTGGATGAGCTCCTCGATCTGCTCCTCTGACAACCTCTCTTCACTCTCCTCCACCATCTGAACACAAACAGAAACATGCTGGTTGTTACAAGTGGTTTCCTTTTCTTTGCCTTATTTAACACATAGCATGCTACACACAGAAACATGCCACGCCTTAACTGTGTCAATCCCTTCGTCTGCAGCAGCCAACAACACATATTCTCATCAGCGGAGTGGCAGTTTGCCAGTCGTCATGGAATTTTGGACGTTCAAATTTCCAAAATGGACGTTGAGTCCTTGAAGGGGGCATGGTATTTAAAATTCTGGATCACATTTTTTTAGTATTTTGGGAGCCTTTTAGGAAATGTTTTTATGCTTTAATATCAACACATTGTTTATCTCACTGTCTATTGCTATATTTAATATGAACTCCATTTATGCCAAATAATAATCACAGAAACATAATTGGGCCCTTACAAAGTACTATGACTAATTGGATGTAAAATATCTCATTCCAAAACTGGCAAACTCCATCAGCTGATGAAGAACATGTGATTTGATGTAAGCACCAGAACAGATACTACTTCAGGTTTGAGGATTGTTTTGTCCATAGAAAAATAAACTTCAAATCACAATTTATCTGCACATTATTTAGGTCTCAAACATTTTGACCTATTGCTATTTACTCTCCAACAGCATAACTGCATGATTTTGTAACTCTAGGTGTTGGCAGATTCAAACTAAAAAAACAGTAACTTTAAATAATCAAGAATCATAAGTTGATATCAGTAAACAAGACAGAGCGTGTTTGTGTTTACCAACCAGACCCCCTTTCTAGATCACTTTCTAGCTGTGGAAATGTGCTTTCAGATAGCTGCAGGGTATTTTTGCAAGTGGACCACCAAAGTTTATTGATGTTTCTGGTGATGGATTGGATGTCTGAAAACCCCCAAATGCTTTATGGCCTGGGTGTACGAGCAGTAAATCCCTGCTTCTGCTTTGAGTTGCATCTCCACAAGAGCATCAGTGACGCAGATTCATACATGTTAAATGTTCCTCTGATGAGCGATCTGGCAAGGAGTCCCCTTCTATAATGGGATCAGTGGAGTCATGCAGAAATTAGACACATATAGATGGTCAAAAATAAAGCATGTCCTATAGTTGTAATCTATTATTAAATTATTATTTAATGACAAGGCTGGCATTATTCTATGTTTCCCAATATCAACAAACTCCACAAAACTACCAATTTTCAAGTCACTTTCTCAATACCTCCTGTCTGCAGCGTTGAGCCCCAAGGCTCTTCATCCAACTGCGGACCGAAGAAATGGGTTACAGTTTCAAGTGACATATTAAAACGCTGGGTATCGTTGTTTTCAGAAAATGATACTCAAAGACAACAAAATAGACCAATTGTTGGGGACTATTTTTTACCAGTAGATTAATAATCATCTGATGTACTAATAAGTATTTCCAGCAGACGCTTAGGTGGGACATCGCCACCAGAGCAAAACTGAGGCTCACTAATGATAAATGGTAAATGGACATGTACTTGTAAAGTGCTTTTCTAGTCTTCCAACCACTTAAAGCTCTTTTACACTACTCGTCATCATTCACCCATTCACACACTGGTGGGAGGGGCTTAGGTTCCACCTGCACATCAGGCGTAGCGAACATTCATACACATTCACACACCGTCTGCACAGCTACGGGAGTAATTTTGGGTGAAGTGTCTTGCCCAAGTACACATCGGCATGGGCTAGCGGAGCCGGGGATCGAACGGCCGATCCTCTGATTGAAGGACAACACTGCTCTCCACTGAGCCACAGATACGTCATTATTATTATTATTATTATTAGGTTATTGTTAGTTTTGTAAAGTAGAACATCACAATAATGACAAGCAACTCTTAGCACATTACACACTGGCTCATTCGTACCACAGTAACTGTGTGAAAGAATTGTAGAAAAATACATCAGTAGGGAAAAAGAGCAAAAGAGAGGTATGGTAATGCGTAATAATAGTAATTGGTGATAAAACACTCACAAGCTGAATTTCCACTGCTGTCTGTGGCCGGTGGTTCAATAGCTGCAGTTTTTCTGCCCTGATGGGGGGAAAACATCAGTGAATATTTGATGTAAGGAACAGCACATACTGTTGTATTTGCTTATCTTCTAAATAATCAATATATATTAGGTAATCTTTAAATTCCAAATAAAACACACGAACGAGAACATTTCTGCCACTGATCTCACTGACTTTGTGAGTTTGTGAGGCATCATGGTGGTCAGGAACTCTCTGACGATCTCTGGAGTCTGCCTGCTGCTGGGAGTCTTTGACAGGTACTTCAGTGTCTGTGTGGAAATGCAGAGGAAGCTGTGGTCCCACTATTGAACACGTTTAAAACGAGTCAGTGGAGAGAGAGAAAGAGGATGTGCGTTTACCTCATACATGATGGTGTTGAGGTTCTGCTGGCCGGCACTGTTTTTGTTCTTCCCGCTGTCCTTCCTCTGTTCCTTCAGGTCTGTCAGGAGTTTGAACACCTGAGAAACACAGACAGACAAAACTGAAGCAACACTTAATTATTTGAATCTCTTGATTGGACGCAACAACAATATTTAATGTTAAACAATGAGACGCAACACATCACCTCATAGTTACTGAGCATAGCAGCATTTGCGTTTTTCCTAAAAAAGAAGAAAAGAAGTCATGATTAAGCATACATTCATTCTTGACTATTGCAAACTGTATATGACCCCAAAAGATCAAAAAGTAAATTCAGCTTCTAGGGCTTTTGAATGGATATCACAGTCACCTTCAGTTACAGTAACTGAGGTGCGTTCACTTGCAGCGCGATAAATACAAATAAAAACTTGCGCCGCAAGTATGAAAGAGCGTATGTCGGCTGATATTTTGAGCATAATTTTTTTAAACACATTATTTCAAACTCAACGTAAATGAGCATGTGAATATAACAAATGTCCATGACTTTCCCAACACTTTTGGGATTTTATTTTTTTCCCCATGACTTTTCCAGGTTTTCCATGACCGTACGAACCCTGGTTACTGAATGAAGACGAAGATGGATGATTTACCTTTGTGATTAGATCATTTGGTTAAATAAACATGACAAAAGTATTTGTCTTTTCAGTAAAGTTCACAGGAGGTTGTGATTTAGACAAGCCAAAAAAGGATGGACAATGTCCTGTTTTTGAATTATCTAAACAAATATGTATTCTAATTTATCCAGTGGGCTACATTTGGAAACAATGTAAAACTGCTTTCCTGTGTTTAATTAATCTTTAGATAGTCAAGTCATAGATTGCCAAGAACCAGAATGACGACATAAAACGCAAGAAAAAACTGTATGTAATCCCTGTTATGAGAAATCAAAATGAATTAACTGTTTTCAACACTGTTCTTAAAACTTGAAATTATATTGAATTTTTAAAAATTGTGTCAACTTGTCAAACAATAGTTCCTCCGAGTAGGCTTCTAGAGTACATTATTTAAACAATATATTTATTTACAAATACACCAACACAAAGTGTCAGTGTGCATCAGCTGCTCCAGTGTCGTCAGATCAGTGTGTACTAATGTTCTAGCTAGCCTATTCACGATCAGAGTAGATCGTTATTGTTTTAATCATTTAAAAAGTCAAAATACAATTCAGGGGTGCTGAAATAGGTCTGTGTCTCATAGCTCGATCAATAAACCAACCGGAAATTGCTACAAAGACGTCGTAACTTATTATCTTTAACCATAACAAAAAGAACATAGAGCAGTCAAATAACAAACACACTGTACACAATTCAGAGTTTAAAATTAAAAAGGAAATCCTTACACTTCCATTTCGCCAGGCACTTTGCTTTGGTCCGTTGCAAAAGTGGTCGTGTAGGAAATGTGAACCGGCTCAAAGGTTCCGCCCTTCTTCTTTATTGTTTAATGGCGGATCGCAACCAACTTTTTAAGCTGCATACCTCCACCTACTGAACCGCAGTGTGCAGAAACATGTACAGCTGTTAACCTAACTAGCCCTAACCCACCTACACCCAATGGGCCCGTGTTCCCGTTTCCCAGATGAAACGCAACAGTGTCCTGTATCAGTTCCGCCCCTCCTGCTCTGCCGCCAGCAGTCCCTCCAAGATCCACCTCCGTCCCACAAACCCTGGACCTCAATCTAAGGTTCCGCTCTGGCTTCGGCGTTGCAAAATATCTCCACCTCATGTTGGGTGCTTCTCACTGCAGAGAGGCACAAAGAAGGGAGAAGAGAGGCAGAATGTATCCAACAACAATTCAAATGGACGAATACATTTGGTGCACACCACCCAACAAAGAAACCCTGTAACAGGGCGTTAGTCATTCACAACCCACAGATTGCAATACACATTGCTGAGTAACAATACACGTAATATATATTATATATATTTAAGGTGATAGATTCCCAGTTAGTTGAACTCATTATTTGACCTTTGACTTCTAATTCACACGTTTATACTGTAGAAGAGAGCAAGGACGCATAAAAACACAATAAAAATCCAAACATAAAAGTAATCACTTTATTGAATATCGAAAAAGAATCATTAATCATTTGTTAAAACAGGTTTTTTATGACATCATATAACCAGGTAAGAAATTCTCACGTTCAAAAGAAACATTCCCAAGACAGTGGTATATGACAGAACATTACATTAAGCAGACGCTTTTATCCAAAGCGACTTACAATAAGTGCATTTCAACCTAGAGTACAAACTAAGAACAACAAGAATACAGGAAGTAACATTTCCTCAACATAGTCGAACTACCAAAGTACCATAATAAGAGCTATTTAAGTGCCACTGAAGTGCAAATCTGTGTTTTAATCCAGATAGTCGGAAAAGGTGTGTTTTCAGTCTCCGACGGAAGATGTAGAGACTTTCTGCTGTCCTGATGTCAGTGGGGAGCTCGTTCCACCACTGAGGAGCCAGGACAGCAAACCGTCTGGATTTCGAGTGATTAGCTCGAGGTGCAGGAGTCACAATTTATAATAATAAAATGAAAATCTCAAAACAGCTTGAACAAAAGATTATTTTTCTTAAAACATGAACGTCTTTCTCTAGCAGTCCAATGGAAATAGACATGGCTATTGTCGCAGCAAAACATTAACGTACCAGATGTTACGTCTTCTTAAGCTGAAATCATGAATATATCGAAAAACTTATCTTTAAAGTATTTATTCTTGCAAGAAGAGGCCGAGGTGCACAGAGCCACAACGATTCTGTGTGAGTGAGCGTTGAAGATTAAATATCACAGCGTTATGAAGACAGTTTACAGGGCTGGGGATGTTATTGGAATATTCTGCTTTGACATTCACAAACAAAGGGGGACTTATTGTAATGATAAAATACATTTGCATGTGTGTATTGATTTAAGGAACAGAGACGTGGGAATATGGGGAGGGCGAGAGACAGAGGGAGTTATCTTCTCTGTTATCGTCTCTACAGCGTCGGGGCGACTTGTGTCCGTTTCTTTTCCTTGAAGTGAACGCAGATACACACTCCCCTGAGGTCATCTGTGGGCCTGGACTCAAGGCACTCCTTGCATGTTTAAATCACGGTGTGGCACAATGTATTTTGAAGATCCTTCCCCATCTCACTCAGATATGTGACTGAGGAACTTTCTTGCAGCTTGCAAGCTAATAAACGCAAAGACAACTTTGATTTCCGTCCAGAACTCTGTTTGTTTTTCATAATGATTGAATATTTAAACTCTTCTCCCAAAAACATAGACATCTTCTACAACAGCGCACACACATGCTAATAGGTGTGAGATATAGAGTCAATAGCAACCTATAAAACAGTTGACCTATACAAGAATATAAGATATCTAAAAGAATAACTCATTTCCATTACACTATGCAAGACTAAACAAAACCAACGTTTTTACTGAACCAGACTGTTTACAGTCAGTAACTGTATCTTTGGCATTTCTGTGCTGCAACTTCATGTTACTCCTGTGATGACATATGAACCAACGCCAATATATCAAGAAGATATCGGCCGATAAGACAAAAGCAGGTTTATCAAATCTAGTTGGGCAATAGTAGACAGTACAGTCAGATTACTATGAACAAGCACAGCATCAACATTCACAAATAATATCCAGATGTATTCCCTGAACTGAACAGAGATTTAGCAATTACCAAACAAAAACTCTACAAAATGTATCAGCGAAAAACAAGCATTGTTCTCAAAACTGATTATGGTTACCTAAACCAATGAATATAATAAGTTTCAATCGATATACTACCGGTACTTGAGCACTGAACAAAAGTACCCTGATCATAGGCCTGATATCTGAAAGCAGACATGAGTCATGAAAGCCTTTGTTGCTCACTGCTGAGCCGTTTCTGTCAGCTTTGTATCTGTGACACTCAATCAGTGTCCATTGGGACAGGATCCTCTCTCTGAGACAAGAATTCAAAGAACTTCCTCAAACTCTCGTCACCTGTGACCATCGGCTGTGTTAGTGCAGTTAATATGGATTCTCTGTTTCTGCTCTCAAGCAGTTTCTTCACATTGTTGTTCACGTGTTGTTGATGTCTATAATCGCAAGCCAGGTATTCCTTCAACACGTCAAACCTGCCTCTGTCTACCATTTGGACAACGATACGCTCGATAATGATGGATGCAGCGTAGCCGAACTCTACGACACTGTGTTGTTCACCCCTTGTATTTTCGTAGGGGTATCCGCCTGAATGCATTGCAACAACATTGCAGTGCTCGTCAAAGACAGGAGAGCCGGATGAGCCAAAATAAAGACAAGTCTCGTAATGTAGAGCCTGTCTGTTCTCTTTATCGTGTTTCACACCCTCAAAGAAACGTTGCGTAATTAACTGAATGGCCTCATGGTTTGATTCTTTGAACGGAAGAACTCCCTCTGGATTTTCACGGCGATGCCTCTCGACAATCTCGCGACGTCTTTCAGTTGGAACTATGAAGCATGGATCTATCATTTTTGGAGAATCTCCAGGATGCCCAATAATGCAAATTCCTCCACTTTTGGGACATAATCCAATTCGTTTTAACAGAACATCAGGCAACTTCTGATCAGCACCGATCCTCAACAAAGCCCAGTCATGCTTGTGCCCTGACGCATCATGGGCGCATTCAAATCCAACAACTTCTTCCACTTCGACTCCTGAATCCACCTGGCCTACACTTTCATAAGAGAAATGGACTGTGAGCCTCTCAGTAAGCTGCCATGTACTCGCATTGAAAACGTTTTCAAGCACATGTCCGTTTGTGAGGACAAACTTGTCAAATAAAAGGAAGCCACTTCCTTTTGGTCTTCCATTTACTCTCACACTGCAAACAGAATTACTGAGCTCCCATCAGTTGCTTCATTGTTTTCACTTCCAGGCATCTCTGAGCGTTCTTTCCGTACTCCACACGGAGATGCTTGATAGGAGTAAACCCAGATACCTGAATTTTTTTTCTCTTCACAAAATCTTGAAACTGTGAATTTAGGTAACTCCGCATCATTTTGGAATGAGTTATTTCACATAAATGTAAATCTGGTGCCTCCTTACCATCTAGCACCACTGTCTTTTTTGGTGTGTCGACATTCACTGCCTCAGTTGTGCTAGACTGCTCTAGAGGAGCATCCTCCAAACTGCTAGGCTGACTGTTTGGTGGACTGTCCCTATTCAGCAGTATGATCTTGAAGGTTTCACCATGAAGATCATCAACGAGAGTGGACATTTCAGTGTTTACTTGAGTGCTCTTGTTGGAAAGTGCACAGTTCTTTGTGAATAGTTCTTCCTGTAAACGACCATCTCTTTTCAGAGCCTGCTTCACCGTTTCCCCTTTGTATGCATACACAGTAAATTCGTCAATGTACTTTTTTAGGGCTGGGTTTCTCATAATCTTAGTTTGCAGACTTTCACCTCCGCTTGTCATTAAATGAAACATCACAAGCTCACTAGGTGGCCCCTTTCTCTGGCAACGATCAGAACCAGTAACAATTTGCTTCGGCTTGTCAACAGCTGTAAGAAACTTGATAGTCAGCCGTTCATCTTTTCCGATTAAGCTGCATGGAAAGTGTGAACTGATAGCTTTCCCATCTCTGACAATAACGAGCTCTTTGTTTTTGTTTTTGCCAACAATTTTCCTGAACTGTGGACTCGTCTTCAGCAAGTTCTCAACAGTTCTTGCTTTATTGCAGGTAATTGTTGTGGCTTCCTTCTCCCAGCACCACACGAAAGTATGAGTTTCATGTGGCTCCTCTTCCTAGGAATGAAACACAATTAAATATAATTTCATTTAATTACAGAAACAAATGTTGTATTCTGTTATAGCAAAACTTTTAAAGCATCCATCCATTGACTTTACCCATTTATTTAGAGAGCCGTGAGGGACTGGAGCCGATCCCTCTGGACTTTGGACGAGAGGCGGTGTACAACCTGAGGTCTCCAGTTTAACACAGGGCTGACGAATAGAGACAGACACAACTTAAACCGTGTTATATCATGTCAAAAACAGACTAAATAATTAGTTTGAATCATTTAACAAAAACCAAGATGTGCCACAAAAGTGAGATAAAAATGAAGAAAAATAAGCATCTGTGTATATTATCCAACACAGATAGAAAATAAAATATGACAAACCTCTGCAGCAGTGTGTACATCAGGGGGTTGTCCGCTTTCCCCATTCGGGTCGTCTGTTTCTTCCTTGAGATAACAGATGTAAATGTCATCAATAATAGCAATGCATTACAAAAGGCATGCGTTAAAACTTTTGCCATGATGTTACTTTTTCATGGATTTCCTTTGAAAGACATACACAGCTAGATGCAATTGTCAAACCCATGTAAATCAGTATGGACTCGGGAGAATTACCGGGACAACTTTGTCCATTTGTCCATTATTTGTGGTCTTCAAAGGTTGATCGAGGGGAGGTTCCATTTGTTCTTGTTTTTCTGGCTGAGTTTTAATGACACAGAAAAGGTGATTTAGTATCTTACCAACAAGAAAAGGTTATACAAATTATTAACAGTTACAGTATACATGGAATCCTCATTGTCAATATGATGTGCATTGTGATTTACTAAAAACACAGCAATAAAACCACACACGTAAGATGGCCTTTAGTCTTTTCATGCATGTTTGGGTGTGGCATGACACCATTTTATGAAACCTATCCAACCGGTATTTGTCTTTTACACAAAACGAAACTTAAGAGACGAAACGGAAGCTTATGTGCATCATATTAAAGGAATGTATAACTATCAACCAAATTAATAACAATACATATGCCGAAAATAATATTAGTGTGACATGTTCCATGCAGTCACCCGTAGGTTTCCCCCCAAAGCACCAAGGACTAGCCAACACCGAGGTTCTGTTTGGTAACATGCTGTATTTACCGCAGACTGTGCCACTGCTCTGCATCTCCCCTCCAGCTTATATAGCTGAGGGCTAATCACACACCGATTGGCTTCAGCCAGCAGCTGAGGCCAATTAGACACATAATCATATCGTAAACTCTGATGTTGAACAATTTAAATTGTCATGATTCCTTATCACATACTTGTATAATCAGCAACTCATATCTAAGCAACCAATACCACAGATAAAGTGTTTTGTCACTACTTTAGACTAATGCAGTGGTTCTCAAACCTGTCGCGCCCCACTTCGGAGGAAGAAAGATGGCCACGCCCCACCGCCCCTACAAAATTGTCCATGATGAATTTTTATAGAAATATCGGTGTAAATAACCCCTCAAAATGTTTGTTTTGCGTTGATTGCCTTATTTTGTATCTGCTTTATTGGTTTTGATGTATGCCTTTTTATACTGTATTGTTTTAATGATTTTGTATGTTTTAATCTACTTCCGGTTTGAGCTAAATTTGACTTTTATTTTGAAATGTTAAAAGGAAGCGCACCTTTATTTTATGTTAATATACAAACTTGACGGTACGGCTAAATGTTACGGACAGATGCGCATTTTATTAAAAGTTTGATAGTTTTAATGGACCCGTATGAGGCTAACGCTCTTACGGTGGTGACAAGGAGGTTATAATTCAAGAGTTTTGGTTCATGATTATACAACGAAATAAAGAAGTTCACCAGCAGTAAAGTCTCACGCCGATTGATATACGGGGATCCGTTACAATCGGAAAGGCTCTCCCACCCACGACCTGACTACCACCTTCAACAACTCCGTGTTGGCCCCTACCAGTGGCGTCCGGATGTTTTTTAATTAGCCCCGAATGTTAATAAAAAAAAATTACAAAATAAAGATTTGGCACACAAGTGGTTAACACCTCCAGGTCGCACGTGACGTCATTCACCCAAAGCAGCGGAGTCAGACTGGCAGCAGGCGCACGTAACAGCAAGCTGCTGTCTGAGAGTGTTTCTATGTCTACAAATTTCGCTGCTTCACTCTTCTGGGCTAAGCCCAGCGCCGCCGCTCCCATAACGCGCATCGCTCTGCCGTGATACGCGCCGACACATCCGCGCACACAGGTGAGCACACTCACTAGAAAAACTCACTAGCACCCCCCCATCCCGTCGACAACGCTCGCGGTGGGTCACTTTCCTATCTAAGCTGCACTGGCTAAACCCCAGATGTATCCAAATCCTAGAGACGCCCCTGGCCCCTACCCTGACTGCCAGGAACCTCGGGGTGATACTCGACAGTCAACTCTCCCCGACGGCCAACATCACTGCGACAACGCATTCCTGTAGGTACATGCTGCACAACATCAGGAGAATACGTCCTATTCTTACTCGGCACAGGTTCTGGTCCAGGCTCTGGTCATTTCCCACCTAGACTACTGTAACTCCCTCCTGGCAGGTCTACCTGCTAAGGCCATCCGACCTCTGCAGCTCATCCAGAATGCTGCCGCTCGACTTGTCTTCAGCCTCCCAAAATTCACCCACACCACTCCGCTCTCGTCACTGGTTACCGGTGGCTGCCCACATCCGCTTCAAAACATTGGTTATTTCGTACCGTGCTGCGATTGGTTCGGGCCCTGTCTACATCCGGGATATGGTCAAACCTTACACCCCAGCACGTTCACTCCGCTCGGCAACAACCAATCGACTTGTGACTCCTGCAGTTCAAGCTAATCGCTCGACAAAATCAATATTGTTTCCCGTCCTGGCTCCTCAGTGGTGGAATGAGCTCCCCACTGACATCAGGAAGTCTCTACATCTTCCACCAGAAACTAAAAACACATCTTTTCAGACTATATCTGGATTAAAACACAGTTTAGCACTTCAGTGGCACTTTTGTAGTTCGACTTTCTTGAAGAAATGTTTTGTTTTGCGACTCCTCCATCTGTGCTTTTTCAAATAATAGAATTACTTTGCAATCACTTTAAATTAAACCAGATTACTCCAGACAAAAACAAATTAATTGTTTTCAGTTACTTTATTAGAATACAATTACAGTTCTATCTGTGCAAAAGAGAACTACTATTTGGCAAAGATTAGTTTATTGTGGCTGCAATTAACCTGTTTTGCACTGAATACGTTCAAGATAATAATAAAGTGCAACCTGTGAAAAACTAAAATATTGGTCAATAAAGAGTTTTACACTGCATGGGATGTCTTCAGGACTGCTACCAAGAGTCTGGATGATTACACAGAGGATGTAACCTCATAAATCAGCTGCTGTGAGGACAGCTGTGTTCCAACCAGCACCAGGGTGAGTTACAACAATGACAAACCCTGGTTCAAAGCAAAACTCAGGAAGCTAAGGCGGCAAAAGAACCAGGCATTTAGTAGTGGGGACAAGGACGTGTACACAGAGTCAAAATACAGGTGTAGCAGGGCAGGGAGGGACGCTCAACGACTGTACACTAGCAGCTCTCAGCAAGTGGCTCTGCCTCTGTGTGGAGAGGGCTCAGACAGATCACCAACTACAAGCCCCAAACCCCAAACCCCCCACTCCATGAATGACCTCCGCCTGGCAGACGACTGAACGAGTTCTACTGTAGATTGGGAAGACAATGGGGCAGTCCTGACGCCATCCCCCTCAGCCCCAGACCACCGGCCCCCCTCCCATCAGGGAGCTCATACCTCTGTACCACCCATCCCAACGACCCTCTCTATTCAAGAGAGACGTTAATAGGGTTTTCTAAAAGCAGAACCCCCGAAAAGCAGCGGGCCCGGGCTCTGTCTCCCCCTCCACCCTGAAGCAGTGCTGACCAGCTGTCTCCGGTGTCAGACATCTTCAACACCTCCCTGGAGACATGCCATGTTCCAGCCTACTTAAAGGCCTCCACCATCATCCCCATCCCCCTGCACCTCCAGTCACCTGTCTGTCAAGCTCCTGAAGTTTGCGGACAACACCACCCACATTGGACTCATATCTGATGGGGATGAGTCCGCCTACAGGTAGGAGACGGGCCATCTGGTGACCTGGTGCAGCTAGAACCCCCTGGAGCTCAACGCTCTCAAGACGGTGGAGATGGTTGTGGACTTCAGAACGAACGCAGCCCCACCAGCCCCCCTCAGCCTGTGTGACTGCTCCAATGACGCTGTGGAGTCCTTCCGCTTCCTGGGCTCCATCATCACCCGGGACCTCAAGTGGGAGCTGGCCATCAGCTTAACCATCAAGAAGGTTCAGCAGAGGATGGTCCATCAGGACCAAGATCTCATGCCACTCCGACAGCTTCTTCCCGTCGGCAGTTGGGCTCATTAAAAGAGCCCGGGTCCCCCACTGTCATTCCCAGGACCATTTCCTTCTGGTCACTCCCATGCACACCACTTAATTCTTTACTTAAATACACTAGTCACCTTTAACTGACTTTAAAAGTTCTGAAAACCTGCCTGTCTCTGCACTTCATCATATATATATATTAGGGCTGTCAATCGATTAAAAAAAAAACCTAATTAATCGCACATTTTGAAATTCATTAATCGCGATTAAAAGTTATTCTAAAGACTAAATCTACTAAATGAACGAGTAATCACTTCAGACAGCGTGTATTTAGATAGATAGATATATACTTTATTAATCCCCAAGGGGAAATTTGTTGTAACAGTTTTAGACACTTGTTTAATTGTATTCTTTTTTAAAGACAAAACTTTACACAGCTGTGTTTTCAAAGGTGCCAGCGAGGTATTTAATATTGTGGATGATAAATTGTTTCTTCAGTGAAACATCCAGATTAGTAAGAAAAGGTGTATTTGAGACCCCATTGGTCCTGTCATCTTTAACATTGAACAGCAGAACCAGTGGCCTTGGTAAACTGACTGACATGCAAATATGTCATGTTAATACTCTGGAGGCTGGGGGCATTTTATACATTTTACAACAAAAAATTAAATTCACCTTTTAAAGGCTTTTGCATTGTGACTAGGGCTGCAACTAACGATTATTTTGATAATCGATTAATCTGTTGATTATTTTATCGATTAATCGATTTATCGGATAAAAAAACAAAAACACTGTAATTTTCAACCCTTTATTCAAAACAGGGTCCGTACGGTCATGGAAAACCTGGAAAAGTCATGGAATTTTTAAATGGCTATTAGCAGGCCAAGCAAAGTAATTGAAAAAAATAAAATCCCCAAATGTTTGGAAAAGTACCGTATTTTTTGCACTATAGGGCGCACTTACAAGCCTTTAATTTTCTCAAAAAACGACAGTGCGCTTTATAATCCGAAGCGCCGTATATATGGATTAATTCTGGTTTTGCTTACTGACCTCTAAGCGATTTTGTGTGGTACAAGGCGCTCACGGCGCTAAGTCAAAATGTTTTAGTACGACTTTGGTAAACTACAAAGCCGCACCGCTTGCAGCATTACGGCTACCGTAGCCAGGAGCGTCGCGGAGTAATACATACTGTGCTTCACCATAATATTACAGTGTGTGTATGGCACCTGTCAAAAGACACGCTTACGACGCGGACTTCAAACTCAAGGCTATCAGTCACGCAGTAGAACATGGGAATAGAGCAGCTGCGAGAGAATTCAACATCAATGAATCAATGGTACGGAAGTGGAGGAAGCAAGAAGATGACCTGCGCCAAGTAAAGAAGACCACAGAGTTTCCGCGGGAACAAAGCGAGATGGCCACAGTTAGAGGACAAAATTGAACAGTGGGTTATTGAACAGAGAGCAGCAGGTAGAAGCGTCTCTACAGTCTCTATTCGACTGAAGGCAACAGCGTTAGCACGGGACATGAATATCAATGACTTTCGAGGCGGTCCTTCTTGGTGCTTTCGTTTTATGAAAAGACGTAATCTCTCTATCCGCACACGAACTACCGTCTCGCAGCAACTGCCAAAAGATTACGAAGAAAAGTTGGTCATTTTCCGCGCATACTGCAAAAACAAGATCACTGAAAAGAAGATCCAGCTTTTTTTTCCGCTTAATGCGCCTTATAGTCCGGTGCGCTTTATATATGAAAAAAGATCGAAAATAGACCATTCATTGACAGTGCGCCTTATAATCTAGTGCGCCCTATAGTGCAAAAAATACGGTAATGCAAATTTGTTTTATTCAAATGTTAATTTACACGGTATATATACGGTATGCTTTGGAATTCTCATTGTTATTTTAAATACTACATCCTCTCACTTGTTCATGTATACACAGTTTTCATTAAATGTTTAATCATGGAAATTTGGTTTAAAGTCATGGAAAGGTCCTGGAGACCCACTGGTCAGCATGAACCCTGTTCACTGGTCATGTGGATGAACCCGTCACAAACAGACTGACGGTTTACTCTCCTGAGTTGGCTATTTATGGGTTAAACGCCTAATACGGTGAGGAGGCGTGGCTTATCTCCGTTGCCTTTCTCCATGGAAAAATATTTTCAGCCATCCGCCACGGAATAAATAACCATGTTCTCTACGTTATACTCTTGTGGAAATGCCACACACGTCGTGACATGTAGCGCCCTGGTGTCTGGGTTCATAACGTCACTGGTAGGCGCACTTAGCTCCGTGAATGTCTCCGACTACGTGAAGGACTTCTGCATCCAGCGCCACGTGAGCAGCAGCAGCCAATTAGATTCATCAACAGCGGAGCAGCTCAGCGCTGATTGGCTCTCAACGCAGCGCCCGTCTCTCCCTCCACTCTTGTTTCTCCTGCGCCGCTCTGCGCTCAAATCTACTTTGTTTACACTCCGTGACTTATTGAGCGCCGTAATAATCGCGCGACACAACGAATCGATAATGAAATTCGTTGCCAACTATTTTAATAATCGATTTTTATCGATTCGTTGTTGCAGCCCTAATTGTGACACATCCCAGTGTTTCCCCCACCATTATATCAGGGTGAGACCCCGCCCCCCTGTAATTTTCTCTATAGCAACAGATTACAGCAGAAGTAATGTAAGGTTATTTTCTTCAAGACGTCTTTGTTCTTTTATTAAACTAAACGTCTGTTATTGATCGTCTCTATAGCAGCATGTCACTCTTTCTCTAGTGTCGCATTAACATTTCTCGGCTCTGTCCCGCGCGCCGCAGAGCTCCATACCGGCGTGTCTGCGCGCGCATCGGGGCAAAAAAAAGAGAAGAAAAGTCACCTGCACCTTCCGCCCAGTGTTGCCAGGTCCGCGGTTTTCCCGTGGAATTGGGCTACTTTTGAAGTGTTGCCGCGGGTTGAATTTCTTGTCCGCTGGTTCGGGTAGACCTATTTTGCATGCAAATTACATGAATATCTTTAAATAAAAATCCATATTTTAAATGAAATAATTTATTTCTACCCAAATCCTACCAAACTGACTCCAGATCAGCACGTACACACATGGACATGGGACACGCCCACATACACACACGCACCTAAAGCTCTCGCCGCTCTCAGTCTCCCGTGACCCGCTCGATCCCAACTCTGGTCTGGTAGTTAGTGTAGCTAGCTACACTGGAGAAACATGCCACCCGGTAAGTGGGCTAAATACGGGAAGAAATATACGAAAGAATGGGAAAGTGAAAACGGAATTAAAGAATGGATAGAACGTGTGGCTGGGGATGATACCAAAGCTTTTTGTCGGTACTGCAAAACCGAGATTCGTGCGCACCACAGTGATCTCCAAAACCACAGCAAAACGGGGAAACACATTCAAAATGCTGCTCCGTTCTCCAGTTGTCGAGTTACATTGTTTGAACTATAAGTATATGATAAAAATATAGTGAAGCAACATAAGGTGTTTCAGTTGAAATAAGGTATTGCATTAACTACAGTAAATGCATATGAAGTAAAAACAGTACATTCATGTTGTCCAGGCAGGGAGGAAGAGAGAAAAGAGAAGAGAAAGCCTCAAGACAAAGCAACAGGTTAGTTTGTCCGTCAGTGAATTGGTCTACACCAGGGCTATTCAACTTCAGTAGCAAGTGGGCCGAATAAGAAAATCACGGGGGGTGTGAGGGCCGCACAGGATTGTTGACGGGGGGGGGGGGGTGCTAGTGCTAGTGAGAGTCGCGCGCGAGCCGAGAAGGATTGTTGACCGGGGGGGGGGGGGGGGTGTGCTAGTGAGAGTCACGCGGGCCAGTTAAACTCAAGCGGGCCGCTAGTTGAATAGGCCTGGTCTACACCTTCACAGAGCTATATTTTATTTATGATAATATACTGTATCTAATTACACAAGGCCATTTTAGGACCTAGGTGAAATAACTGTTTAGGGAAAACTGCTTTTAATGCTGGCATACTAACCATTTGTTGTTACTTTGTAGATATTACAATACATTTGGAAATGATAGCAATGTTGTTGGACTTTAAAAGCAGTGTATATGGTTTGGCACAGGCATATTTTGAGTTCTGATATTGGGCTTGTTTTTTGGGCTTGTTTTATTGGCCATTGGGCTTGTTTGGGCTGGTTTTGTCACACAGACCTGGCAACCCTGCTTCCGCCCCACGTCACCGACACGTCACCCGATGTTTCTGTGAATATCGAGGAGCAGACGGGAGGAAGGAGGCGGACTGCCGCGGTTTGACACTCAGGAGTGCAACAACTTCAACGCACACCGGAAGTAAACAAAGTTGCGTTAAAATATTTTAGTGCGTTAATCACGGCCAAATTAATCGCATAGATTAACGCGTTAACGCTGACAGCCCTAATATATATATATAAGGTGTTTCCCCTACCATTATAACTCACTATAAATCTCCGCCCGCCACCCTGTAATTTTCGTCTACCAACTATTGAAGTCACCCCCCTGTCAACACTTCTCGGCTCGCGCGGCAGAGCGATGCGCGCCGGCATCGGCGCTCTGCCGTGATGCGCGCAGGCGCACACGGGTGAGCGCACTCTCACCAGCACCCCCTCTTAATTCTTATCTGTGTTGATGTCATTGATTGCTGTTAATGTTGTCTGTCGCACAACACGCCATGAATCCTTGTATGTGGAAACATAAATGGCTCAGATTCATATCATTTAAAAACAACAAGAACGGGTAACCCTTGCAAAACGAGTGCAGATATGTGTGAGTCATCTCGTTTTATCATTATTATACGCTGCAATGAGCTTTCCACTACTGTGACGACCCTCCCCCGCTGCAGCTGGGTACCTGGCCTAAAAGGGCTTCCTGGTGGGAGGAGCTACCAGAGGGCATAAAAGGCGGTACCAAGGGGAGTGTCATCCTCTCTCTCGCACCCACACTCAGCAGGGCCTGCTGCACCAGCCTCGTCTTGTGCTTCTTGTAGTGTTTGGTTGGTACAATAAATAGGTTTCGTTTGAAAGATCAATGTGTGGCCTCCCTTTTTGTTACCAGTCGTGAGCCAGGTGGTAACAAATGGGGGCTCATCCGGGATCATTTGAAGGTATTTTTGTTAAAGGGAGTTTTCCACACAGATCTTTTGGGTCGAGTATGTTTCGCTGTAGTGGTCCAGGTGAGAGTAATTTGGAACCCTTTTCCTGGTAGGCATAAGCAATGAGTGGCACCAGCTGTCTCATTGATCCTTTATTTTGTTTGTTTGTTATTTTTGTGCAGCAAGTGGTGAGAGCAGTTGCTCGGGGGCACTTCCATGACTGTCTAGGTGATTTTCAGCTTGCGGAAAGTTAACCGGGTTACTGGGCTTTGTGCTTAATTCATCTTGACTCTAGCCTGCATGAAGACTAGGGATGAGGTAGGAAGTTAGACCTGGTTAGGCAGTTAGTCAGGGGAGTTGGGTTCCTTATTTACAGCAGCCTGTTGGAAATTTTGGTTGGTGGAAAAGCTTTGTTGAGGTCGAGTTGTTAAAATGGCTTCCATTGAAGATTTTGTGCTGTCTCCCAATGAGGGTTTGCTGAATTCTTTCAAAAAAGAGATCTTGAAATTAGCGGACCACTTTAGTATTGAGCTTTCTAAAAAGTTCAGTAAAGTTGAGATGTTGTTCACCTTGAAGGGTCACTTGTTGGAGAAAAAAAGTGTTGCTTGGTGTGAGTGAGCCAGGTCAAGTCTCCAAAGTGGCTGGTGGAGTTGGTTTAACATTTGAGCAGCAAAGGCAACTCTTGCAAGAGGAACATAGGAATTCTATGGAGCTTGAAAGAACAAGGCAAGATGCACGTCTCCAGGAAGCTAAAATTGCACATTCTCAGGTGAGACAACAGTTGGAGTTGGAGCGATACAAGCTGGAGCTTATGAGTGAAGGTAAGCTTAAGACTGATTCACACAAGGGAGAGCTATTGTCATTTGATGTTTCTGTTAGCTTGAGGTTGGTTCCTAACTTCACTGAAAGGGACCCTGACATTTTCTTTATATTGTTCGAACGTTTAGCAGATGCTCGGAATTGATCAGATGCTGAGCGTACCCTCTTGCTGCAGTGTGTGCTTACTGGCAAGGCCCAGGAGGCTTTTTCAGCCATGAGTGTTACTGACAGTGGTAGCTACCAGTTGGTCAAAACTATTGTACTCAGGAATTATGGACTGGTACCAGAAGCTTATCGGCAGCATTTCAGGTCACACAAAAAAGAAAAAGCAGTCTCACGTTGAGTTTGGGCGTGACCTAACTCCTCATTTTAGTCGCTGGTGTGCTGCGTCACAGGTCGATACTAAGGAGGACCTTGAGGAGTTGATCTTGCTTGAACAGTTCAAGAATTCTCTGCCTGGCCGTATAGTTACCTACATTCAGGAAAGGGAAGTCAGCAAGGTTACAGATGCGGCTAGATTAGCAGATGAGTTTGTCTTGACGCAAAGGATTTTTTGGTGAGAGCCGGGGTTGTGGAGAACTTGGATTCTGAGAGAGTATGGGGGGAGTTAACTCCAGTACGCCTTGGCCCGAAGGGGCAAATACGTTTTCAGTTAAAGCAGACCCGGGGTTACGGGGAACAATGGACCCCAATCATGTCTGTAATTATTGTTTTGGCAAGGGTCACTCGCGAAATGAGTGTCTTGGCGTTGAAAAAAAAGTTAAAGCCGGGATTCTTGCCACCAAAACCGTCTGGTGCAGCTGTGTCTTTGCGTGGCGATGAAAGAGATCGTGCCATTGCTGCTGTGCGGGCACACACGAAGCCTTCTTCATTTGAATCAGTGGTTGAGGATCCAGGGTTGGATCAGGAGCTGACAGGCTCAACTACTGACATAGGGCCGGTATTTAAAAACTTGTAATCCAGATCAAGCCCTCCACCAACTTGCACCCCCTTATCTCTCTGAACTCCTCTCCCCCTACAAACCTCAACGGTCCCTCAGATCCACCTCGGCTGGTTTACTCTCCACCCCCACGTCCAAACGCCTCAACTTTGGGGACAGAGCATTCTCCAGGGCAGCTCCCAAGCTCTGGAACTCACTCCCCATTCTCACCAGAGACTCTGATTCCCTCATCACATTCCAGTCCCGCCTCAAAACACATCTTTTCTCATCTGCCTACCCGTAGCCCCCTCCTTCCTCCTACCCATCAGTCCATGTGCATGTATGTGATGGTGACTGTATGTCGCGTATTGTCGTTCGTCTCCTGTCTGTCTCTCACCATTCCCCCCCCCCCCCCCGACTATGTGAAAGCGTCTTTGAGACTTCTATAAATCCAATAAATTATTATTACTCGCAAGGCATTCATATTGGTTTCTCTTTCCAGATGTTTGTGGAAAGAGAAGACAGCCGGTTAACAGAGCTGCTCCAAATGACATAACCGTTTGAGCTTTGGCTATGAAAATTAAATGTGTGTACTGAATGCATGTTAATAAATACATTTGACTGGTTGACGTTTGTTTTTTTAACTTCCGTTTTTCACAGTGTTTGCTGAAAAAGAAAGGAACGTGCAAAGAAAATTAACATTGATCAACCAGGAGTGAAGTGTAGCTATTTACATGTAATCTCCCTCAAATCCACCTGAGGTGGGATCAGGGTAATCCTGATTTGTGATCAAATTAATCGGTTGTGATTAAAGGCTTGGGTGGGCTGCAGAAGAATTTCAAATTGGGCCGCGGCATTCTTGAGTTTGGGAACCGCTGGGCTAATATATTGACTTTTGTGGATAAAAGATACATTTATGCTATGCTATGTTTGAATACATGTATTATTTAGCTCATTGCAGAATTGTAACCATACAGAAGAGGGTTAAATACTTCGGGCCGACTCGCCCGCACAATGGAGAAGTACTGACGGTTTCGAAAGAACGCTCTCTTTTCCACTTCCGTTTTTTACGCTTAAACCGCTCATGACAGGAAGTGGACTCATGATCGCCGCTCTCGAACAGGCGTGCTGTTCTAACCGCCAAAGAACAAGTGACCCACGAAGAAGGAAGCGTGGACGTGAGCCAGTGTGGGTGGAGATACCCAGTGCTCCAACCAGGCCGCTCTGTTCTAAACTTAACTCCGCCTGCAGCTTTGACTTTAACCAAGAGGCTCCCTTCAGGAGAACCTATTAAAACCGCTGCGCACTATTGATTAAGCGCCTTTTTTCCTAGTTTTGTCTGCTCCCCACGAGCTGACGTTGAATTAGGCCCGTGCACATTTAACTGCCGGACAACCTTTCAGTTACTGAATAAACTCTATTGCTTGAATTGAGCTTAACGCCTCGAACTCATACGTTTTAGGATATTTCTCGCTCAACACAATTAGAGATGCACCGATCAGGTTTTTTGATGCCAATCACCGATCACTGAAATCAGTATCTGCCGATCCGATAAAACCGATCACGGTGTTGATTGAAGCATTCTACTTATTGTGGAGCATTATTGCCTAGGAATATGAGGAAATACATATATAAAGCACCTCAAACAAAGAAGATTTCTTTTCTTTCTTGGCCTTTTTCTCCAGGGGTCCTTTGATCTTATCTTTCTCTTGGTTTCTCTTGCGCCTCCTCAGCTGCTCCTGAAGTCGTCGCCGGCGCTCCTTCCTCAGCTCTATGTTGCTCATCGAAGAGGGCAAACTTTTTTCTGCAACCACAACGATACACATTACTGGCAGTTTTACAGTCGCTAGTTGTGATGAGTGGCCTAATTAAGTGTCATTTCTACACCATAAGCTGTTTGGCTTTCCCCTTAATGAGATCCATTCATCTCCAGTATGGAGAATACGGCAACATTAGCCTAAGACGCTGGTTAACTGTATGATTTAATATTAATCAGGGTTTTTCCTAGGTCAAAATGGGTCTTCGGTGCTCCCCAAAAAAAAAATGTGCGCGTGCAGCGCGCACGGTCTCTATTGCTATATCACCGGAATTAGCAAGCATCTATGTCTTTTTTTCTTTCTTCCCCCCATAAGTAATGGAGGCAATGCTTGAGGAAATCATTTTGCTAAAATAGATAGGCTAATAGATTGACAATTAGAGATGCACCGATCAGGTTTTTGGGTGCCGATCACTGATCACTGAAATCAGTATCTGCCGATCCGATAATACCGATCACGGTGTTGATTGAAGCATTACATTTATTGTGTAGCATTATTGCCTAGGACTATGAGGAAATACATATATAAAGCAACTCGAACATTAAAGAAATTACCGATTTCTTTAAACATTTAGGACTTTTACTTTGAAAAATGTCCTAATTGATACATTAAAATTGTTTGATTGCTATTGTAGGGGATTTCAGATATGTATGGAACACGTCTGCATTATTCATTTCCTGGAACTCTTGGGGAAATCTATATACAGGACTTTTTTTAACATACAAAAGTCTGACTTATTTTTATAAACTCTTCCTTGGTACAGTAAAAATGTTTTAAAGTTAGCATATTTTAAGCTAAATCTCAGAAACGATCTCTAAAGATACAAAATCAGTTCATTGTTTCCTTGTATATGTTATGGTGCGTTCACACCGGACGCGTCGAAAAAATTCTCGACGAGTCTGACGCAGCAGGCTCGACGCGCATCGAAAAAAGGGTGTTCACACCAGACGCGTCGGACGCGTAGTAATAATGCGAGGAAGGACCGACAGAGTACTTCCACTTTTAGTGGACTGAGCTGCACTCCCACTGCGCTTCTCGCTGCTCTCTCTCTCTTCTCTCTTTGATACGTGTCTCTGAGACTTTTCCACCTACCTCCTCTGCCATGAAACACATATGCCGGTGGTTGGTTGATAGTAAAGTACAACAAATAGCGAGAATAAAAGCAAATACATACATTCAAAATTTACCAGGTAGTCCCACGGCTTCTCCGACCTTCCACGCTTTATCTTTATAGCTCCGGTTTCGGTAAGCATAAAGAGTTGTATCGTAAAGTTCGGGGTGCCCACAGACGGCGATAATAATCTTGTCCTCCATTTTTTTCAACCGGCAGGACGATGACGAGCGGAGCTGCTCAACGCTGATTGGCTGACGCAACTATGACTCACGCGTCTTTGCTGCCAGAGTTGGGAAATTTCAACTCGCGCGTCGAGGAGCTGCGTCTGTTCGCGCTGTTCGCTGAGTTCGCCCCGCGACAAACGCGTCTGACGCGCTGCTCGCTGGAAAATACGCAGCTTCGACGCAGCTTTGCATTGACTTAACATGTAATCTCGACGCGCGTCAATATTTTGACGCGTCCGGTGTGAACACACCATGGACGCGTCAAAATGTTGTGGGCACCCCGAACTTTACGATACAACTCTTTATGCTTACCGAAACCGGAGCGATAAAGATAAAGCGTGGAACAAGGTCGGAGAAGCCGTGGGACTACCTGGTAAGTTTTGAATGTATGTATTTGCTTTTATTCTCGCTATTTGTTGTACTTTACTATCAACCAACCGCCGGCATATGTGTTTCATGGCAGAGGAGATCTGCCGCCGTAGGTGGAAAAGTCTCAGACACGTATCAAAGAGAGAAGAAGAGAGAAGCGCAGTGGGAGTGCAGCTCAGTCCACTAAAAAGTGGAAGTACTCTGCGGTCCTGTCGTTCCTCGATCCATTTATTACTCCGCCGCCGACACGTCTGGTGTGAACACCCTTTTTTCGACGCGCGTCGAGCCTGCTGCGTCAGACGCGTCGAGAATTTTTTCGAGTCCGGTGTGAACGCACCATTAGAGTCTCGCCCCCTCCCCCTCTCTCTTTTTTTCTGTGTACTTTCTTTGTAATATGCTCTCCATAAAGGTCTTGAAAAAAGAATCTCTTTTAGGGGGGAAATGTTTTCCATATAATTATTAGAGGAAATTATGGGGAGTAATATCAGGGGCACATTATATTTCTTAGAGGCAGTTTTGCATTTTGCCCTCGTGTTTTTCTGACGCTGACTGCAACTTTCCCACAAACAAGGTATCCGATAATATTCGGTTTACAGAATTTGTATCTTAAATTTTACAACAACGTAGATTATTAAGATCCAGTACGAGAAGATTACAATATATATTTAGTTAGAACTTACCAAAAAACTGGTGTAATCAAACAGTCGGTTTGGACGTGCTCCTCCTTCGACGGAAAGCCACTGAATCAAGGTTGCCGCTCTTGGCGCTCGAATTTCAATGAAAACTATGGTGGCCGACTGGGTCATGTGGGCCGCATCCGCGGATTCTCGGTCATGTGAGCCGCCGCTTTAAGGTGACTAACTTTCATTTTCACTCGAATATTATTTCATATAATGTACAAAATAATTGTTGCTTTTTACTATAATGTTTTTGACTTTTGAAAGTGGAGGAATTATTGCTGGAAGATGGGTCTATATCCGTGCCTATTAGGCCGCAAGGTGAACATCGAAAAGTCCTTTAGAAAATGAATCCCGCTCCACAGTCGCGCATCTACACAATCGTTAGCTCATAAAAAAGAACGAGTTGTGCTAACCTACCAAAAAAAAGTTCGTCTCTGAATTGGCCGTCGATTCTCGATGCGACTATGTTTTATGCCGAACTAGTTTCTTCAGAGCGTAATATGATCTTGGTCACGAGTGGTGGCACGGTTCGACACGTGATCGGTCTACACCAATGAGGGAGCTGCTTTTTGTCAACAGAATGGCAAAATGGCGTCCTCGAGCAGTACGGAAGACGAAGAAAATACACCGGAATATATTAATAAATCAAAAAACAAACATTGTTTGATGCATATTACTTCAGTCAAGCACGAGGAGGTACATTATTTCACCACTACACGATGGAATACATACAGGACAAGCCTACAAACGTGGCTTGGGTTGGACGGTGAGTCTCGGGACGTGGCTGAGAACTTCAAACACTGTGTTGATGTGGAGTTTGACAATATTCCCGAGGATGCTGGCTTCCATCACACGTGCTACCGTAGATTTACGGACAAAAAATCCATGGCAAAGGTGGAAAGAAGGAGAAGTTCGTCAACCGAGCAGGCAAACGACAAAGGGATCCTCTGTCAAAGGCTGAAACATTAACAGCAGGTAAACACACACACACACACACACACACACACACACACTGTGGTTGAGTGACTGAAAGGTACAATTATGTGTGAGATATGTCAACAAACTCATTGAGCTATCCTTTTTGTTTTGTTAAGGCCAATTGCAGAAAGCTGCCGAGTTGAAGGAGGACCAAAGTATTCGTTTGCATATAAAAGACAAAGACTGTGTGGCTCTGGAGGTGCAGTACCACAAAGGCTGTTATAATCAGTACACCAGGTTTTTGATGAGGCCTGAAAAACCAGAGAAAGACCAGTAAGTTATTTATTATATTGCATTTCAAGGAGCTACTAACTTAACATTGCATAAGTAAACATTCAATCCGCATTCTGTTGTATGTGCACACAATCACAACACATATTGGTTTATTTCCTTCTCATTCATATGTGTTCTAGGAATGAGCCCACGTTTGATGTCATATATAAGATATTCTGTGAAAGGGTCATTCGCCAAAGGCTGCTTGTCAACCAAGAGGTGCTGAGAATGGGCCAGCTGAGGAAGGCCTTCATTGAACTGGTGAAAGCAAATGAAGGTCTTGATGCTTCAAACTACAGGGAACTGCAATGCATTTTTCTCTCACGTCTTATGATTTGTCATGTGCAAGTCCAGCTTTACACAACATGTGTGTGACAGGCCTGAGAAACTGTTTTTAATTCTTGCTGTTTGCACAAACATGTACCAGTTGGCAACAAGGAGAAGTGTGTGCGTGCGTGATGTTGTGTGCCTTTCTTGGGCATCTTTGGTGTTAAATGTGCTGTATGGCAGATAGGTTCTAGCCTGTAATGTCTTGTACCACCGGCACCACTCTCTGCTTTTCATGATACTCCTGTGACTCTTAATTGTCACTGTTTTGTTGTGTTGCGAACAGGATATGTTGAAGAAGAGGCTGGCTCGTGATTTCCCCCAGCTGGTGTTTCACATCCCCACCAAGCGCAACATCTGCGAGCTGGTTTTTGCAGAGACCCTGTCAACCATTGACATTACCAAGGTGTCATCAGCTCTCGGAACCAGTGTGTGTTCAGCCTTGATCGGAATTCACACATTCTCTGGGTGTGACTCCACAAGTGCCTTTTATGGCAAAGGGAAAAAAAAGACATTTTCTGTTGCATGTGAGAAAGGTGAGTACCTAAAGGCTTTTAAAAGTTTAGGTACTCACGGTGGCTCAGTGGTTAGCACTGTCGCCTCACAGCAAGAAGGCCCTGGGTTCGAATCCCGGTGGTTCCAGGTCCTTTCTGTGTGGAGTTTGCATGTTCTCCTCGTGTCTGCGTGGGTTTCCTCCGGGTCCTCCGGTTTCCCCCACCATCATAAAGACATGCACCGCAGCCTCACCCCGGTTCGTATGGATGTGAATGAATGTTGGTGGTGGTCGGAGGGGCCGTAGGCGCTGATTGGCTGCCACACTTCCGTCAGTCTGCCCCAGGGCAGCTGTGGCTACTGATGTAGCTCCACCACCGGTATGACTGTGTGTGTGTATGACTACTGGACTCTGGACTGTAAAGCGACTTTGAGTGACTTGAGAAGCGCTATATAAAATAAATGATTATTATTATTATTACTTGGAGCAGTCAACATTTGCACTTCTTTGCCAGTATGTGTGCCACTTATATGATCAGCCAGCTGCCGATAATGTAAATGAAGCTAGGTACAAGGCTTTCTGGATGGCATCATCAGCCTTGCCAGAAATATGCATTCCCCCAACTACTGATGCCCTCCAACAGCACTGCAAAAGGGCAAACTACCAGGCTGCAATAATGAGGTCCTGTCGCAAACAAAAAATAAGTGCTCCTTCACCTGCTGGATATAGTTGGCAAATAAGAGGATGGGACCTTGCACATCACCTGGATGACCAGAAATCCGGCCCCTGACAGTGTTTTGCATGTCATACACTGCGGCTGCAAAGGTGCCTGTGAGACAGGAAGATGTTCCTGTTTTTCTGCAGGATTGTGTTGCACAGACTTATGTCGTTGCTGTAATTGTGCCAACACCAAAGACACCGAGCAACTGGAAGACAACTGTCCTGACACTGACAGTGAGGACTGAGCGTCCTTCATATGTTATTTCTTTTGTAGTTTTGTACAGTTTTATATATCAGTCATATTTTTCATAAAGATTGTTTCTTTTGTTCATCAGTGTTGTTTTCATTTGTGGAAGAATGAATGAACAAATGAACAAATGGTCATTGGTATAAGTACAATTACTGCCAAAAGACTACGTCCTACTTTTACTGCCAAAGACTGTACTTCCTACTGAGGTAGGAAGTACAGTCTTTGCCTTGATTTCTTCAGTGTGTGCTGGGTGTTCACAGTCCATGTTAGATCGTCAGTAAGGTGTATTCCCAGGTATGTCAAACTTGATCTACGGACTTAACATAAGCATAACATGATCGTATATTTGCCTCATTGTTCTTATTGGACGCGGCTATGTATACAGCACTATTTAGAACCATTTAGCCCACTTTTAAGGGTCTTTTCCTCTTTATCGGTAACGTTGAATCCAACCATGGGAGCCGCCATCTTGCCATTCTGTTGACAAAAAGCAGCTACCTCATTGGTGTAGACCGATCACGTGTCGAACCGTGCCACCCCTCGTGACCAAGATCCTATTACGCTCTGAAGAAACTAGTTCGGCATAAAACATAGTCTCATCGAGAATCGACGGCAAATAAAGCGACGAACTTTTTTTTGGTAGGTTAGCACAACTCGTTCTTTTTTATGAGCTAACGATTGTGTAGATGCGCGACTGTGGAGCGGGTTGAAACGAAAACTGTTCACCTTACGGCCTATATGTGAAACACGTTTGGTCTGAATCTGGCCGGAACTCTCTGCGGACAGCTGTGCACCGTGACACACCCACCGGCAGCGTGATACATCCGCGTTCAGCGTCTTCACTGACGTCACGTCTTTTAAAGCGGTACACACAGCGCACGCCACGCTCCCGCCTCCCGACCTGCAGAGCCGCGGCGTCATTGTGCCCGGAGCCATTTGTTGCGTTTCCCTCCGCCGAAAGATTTCACCGGACAGATCCGCTACAGATACCCGCCGGCGACAAACATGGCCACCACAGAGGTAATGTTAACGTTTAGCTTGAAGGTCCCTGACATGCGTGTGTTGTTGATTTACCGCCCAGCTGAACGCTAAATCAACAGGCTAAAAACAAGCTGTCAAACGGGGTCACTCGTCTCCATTCGAGCCGGTAAATACGCGCAGCTGACGTGTCATACTGTGTTGTGTGTGTGTTAATGTAGCTGTTTGCTCACGTTACTGCTGTCCCTTCTGCTCCTAAGGGAAGTAAACTGTGGGGGGGTCGCTTCCTGGGAGACACTGATCCCATGATGGAGAAGTTCAACGCATCCATCGCTTATGACCGGAGGATGTGGGATGCTGACATCAGAGGGAGCAAGGCTTACGTGAAGGCTCTGGAGAAGGCCAAGCTGGTCACCACGGAGGAGATGAACCAGATTTTACAAGGGCTGGATCAGGTGAACTCTCGCTCTCTCCCTTGCACACACACACACACACACACAGACGCACACACTCACTCACACGCACGCACCCCCCTACCACACACACAGATGCCTTCAAGGAAGTTCCCCATCTTCCATTTATTTCAAGCTGACGCTGTTGGTTGCAGATGACGAGGCTGTACGATTATGAACTTTCTGATCACAGTTCTCTCACACTTGCATGCAAAGAAATGGACTCCTGCTGCATTGTGGGTATGCGTGCCATTGTCTGTGTGCCAGTGTAGATGTAGGTCGACCGATGACAGCTGAAAATGTGCCATTGGGTTGAATTCCTCTCTGTATTATGCTGAGTTGGTGCTGAACAATACTCTCGTCATGTGATGGTCAGCTGCCAAACGGCTTCAGTAATTCTTTCACTCAGTCGGGTCAGGGTTCAGGGTGCTCTCAAGCCTGATGTTTTGCGTTGGCAATGCATGTGGCATTATGCAACCAATACAATACAGAAAAAAATAACACAATGCTGATGATTTGCTGTACATAAGTAGCACATGCTGCCTATGATTCAGGGGGTCCATACGTGTGCTATTACTATTTAAAAGTGCTGTGTTTGTGTGTATTGATTTAGCCTACTTGGTGATACAGTCCTTTGTTATCCTCCAGATTTCTGCAGAGTGGTCTAAAGGTGTTTTTGAGATCAAACCTGAAGATGAGGACATTCATACTGCCAATGAGCGCAGGCTAAAGGTGAAGTAGAGCTTCTTTGTTTTTCATTAAATGAGTAAAATTGGATTTCATATAATAACATGACAGTTTATTGTTTGTTACCTACTATGTATATAGTCTTTTGTTTGAGTCCTTACTCAATATGAGGCAGACATCAAATAATCTTGGGTTTTTCAGTCATCTACCTACTGGATGAATCTATTTTAATAGAAAAATAATATAGATTTTTCTTAGTTCAGATGTTAATGTTTGCCGTCACTCACTACTTGTTTTTGCTCTTTTCATGTGATATGTTGAAAAGGAATACAAATAGAAAAATGTCAATCTTATATTTTAAGTGCCAACATCACATGGAGTATTTGGAAGATTGATCAACAAGGATCATTTCAGTATTTTTATCCTTTTTAGTTCTGATCTATACATTTAGCAGTGTAATATTTCACTGTTGGGCGATGACTGACGAGCCATGTTGTAATGTATTCTTTCACTGCTTGTTTATCCTGGATTCAGGAGCTGATAGGTGCACCTGCAGGGAAGCTGCACACTGGCAGGAGCAGAAACGACCAGGTTTGTCTTTATAATATTAAAACTGTGGTGACCTGATAACTATTTGGCGCTGCTGCCGCATCAGCTGTGCGACCTGATAAAGTGAAACGCGTGTGTTCACCAGGTCGTGACTGACATGAGGTTGTGGCTGAGAGATGCCATCTCAACCCTGACCGACAATGCCCTTCAGCTGATGTCCACCATGGTGGAGCGGGCAGCAGCGTAAGACGGATACACACTGGGACACGCTAACACACACACACTTGGAAAATGTGCTTTTTTAAAAGTTGCCCTATATCCTCTTTCTGAACCTCAGAGAAATTGACGTCCTGTTTCCTGGTTATACCCACATGCAGAGAGCACAGCCAATCAGATGGAGCCACTGGATTCTCAGGTGACTTTTTATTAAAGCAAATCCGACACATTATATATATATATATATGAGATTATGTATTGTTCATATATCGGTCTTGTGTCTTTGTTTTCCGGCCCTTCAGTCATGCTGTTGCTCTAAGCAGAGATGTTGACCGACTTCTGGAGATCAAGAAAAGAGTTAATGTTTTGCCTCTCGGCAGGTACGCTGTGAACACACACGAATGATCTGACGCTGATGTTCACCCACACGAGGGACAGTTAATGAGAGCGATTCTTGTTGTTTTCAGTGGCGCCATCGCTGGAACACCATTCGACATCGACAGGGAGCTGCTGAGGAAAGGTCCGGCTACTAAAACACGACCAGATCATTTGCCTCCTGTCAAACGTGCACTTACGAGGCAGCTGTCTTTTGTGTCTCGTTTGTTAATGAAATGTGTATTTAAGAAAAAACCTGAAGCAATTTCATTTCTCCTCGTCGGTAGAGTTGGAGTTTGATGGCATCAGTCTTAACAGCATGGATGCCACGGGCCAGCGGGACTTTGTGGGTACGTCAACATGAGCGTCGGCTCTCTCATCCATTACAATGAAATGGCCCTTTTCTGTTTTCCTCAGTGACCTCTTGTTTGCTCGTGTGTTTCTTTAGCGGAGTTCTTGTTCTGGGCTTCGTTGTGTTTGACCCATCTCAGTAAGATGGCCGAGGACCTGATGCTGTACAGCACCAAAGAGTTCTCCTTCGTCTCGCTCTCCGACGCCTACAGGTCAGCTTGTCTTTTATTACGTGGTCCTACATTGTTGCTTATGTTGTAAAGAAAAAAAGATATTGTTGTTATTTACTTATCCTCGTGTGCATTAAAGCCATTAATTAATATCTATTATGTATAAAGGACTTGGTGAATTTTAATGGTGAGTGATGTTTGTCAAACATTGATTACTGCACTTGATGATGAGTGTGTACATCTGATCATTTTAATAGAACTACATTGTGTTCAACTGCTGTTAGAAACCTCATGTTACGTACTGTTTGGTATCAAAGTGAAATTTAAATATGAAATCATTGCTGTCACTGAAGTTGACCCCCTCTACGTTCAGTTTGCCCTTATGATGTTCATTTGAACTCTTAGAGCTGGTGTTACTGCTCCGCTGTATTTTTCATTAAGCCCAGTCATTTATCATGCAGTTGAAACTTGCGTTGACCTCATATTCACTTTTCCATATTTCCCTTCTTTCCTTCTGTACTTGTTGTGTATGTAGCACAGGCAGCAGTCTGATGCCCCAGAAGAAGAATGCTGACAGTCTGGAGCTGATCAGGAGTAAAGCAGGTCGCGTCTTTGGCAAAGTAAGACCTCCGACTAAAGAGGTTAAATCCTCTGTTTTGATGTACCTCGAAGGACCCACAGTTATGTTGTGTACGTTGAGCTCACATCTACTGCCTGTTTTGATCAGATGGCAAAAAAGTGAATGAAATGTAACTTTTTTTGGGGGGGTCAAATGTCATGATGATATATTTGTATAATTTCAACAAACATATGAGATCACTGCAATTGGTGCAAGTGAAGACCACATTTCCCATAAACTCGTTTGCTTCCTGTTTTCAATGCCGAAAAAAATCATTTTTTAAATCTTTTACTGATTATACAAGGATTAATGTGTCGCGGTGCATTGACTGCAGACTTTTCACTCTGTCCACCATCAGCTAGAAGCTTTCCTCTGTAAGATAATTTCCTTCATGGGACTTTCTGCAGTATCAAAGCTTTCTGGTCAAACTTTTGACTTTCTGTGTTTCAGTGTGCTGGCTTCATGATGACACTGAAGGGCCTGCCCAGCTGCTACAACAAGGACCTGCAGGTATGAACGTGTGTCTTTGTGTGCTTTCACTTCATTGGAAGGACTTTTCCTTTCTGGATATTTCCTCTCTAATTTTTGACGCTGGCCTTCTTCACCAGGAGGACAAGGAGGCCATGTTCGACTGCTTTGATACGGTGCACGCTGTGCTGCAGGTGACAACTGGAGTCATGTCAACTCTCAAGGTCAGAGACTTAAAACGGTGTTCTTTAATTTTGAAAAACGTGGTTGTGACTGCTTGCGTTACTTTATATAGAACTCTTTCTTTCTGTTCAGAGTCAGTCACTGTCTGTCGTTGCATTATCAGAAGCACATCATGTAGAAACCATGCGTGTGTAAAGAAGGTGATATTTACAACATCCCAGATTCACCAATTTCTCAGCACTGCAAACTTTCCTGATCTTGCTTTGAAAGCCTTTTAATGTTCCTCCTGTACAAAGCAGCATTGTTGACGTGTAATCAAAGAGAACATGTATTCATACTGATTCTGATTAAACTAGTTTATCTGACAATAAGTGATTTTTCTTTCAAAAGACAATGATTCTGTTTCCTTTGATGTTTTAGATTAACCAGAGTGTGATGGAAGCCGCTCTCAGTTCGGACATGTTGGCTACTGACTTGGCCTACTACCTTGTGAGGAAGGGGGTGAGTGGTGTTTAGCTATACTCCGATTCAAACGCGACTCGAAAGATTATTTTTAAATGATTTTATTTCTTTTTGAAAGAAATTTGATTCTGAAGCTGAAGGAGGAGGCCTTTCGGGCCTGGTTGGCCCAGGGGTCTCCTGAAGCAGCTGCCGGGTACCGTCAGGCCAGAAGGGCTGCAGCCGCGGACCAAATAACTAATATATGATTGAATGTGTATTTGTGTGTTGTCCTGTAATCGTGTGTTATTCTGTGTTGCAGGTGCCGTTCAGAGAGGCTCATGGTATTTCAGGTAAAGCTGTGTTTGCAGCTGAATCCAAAAATATCGCCCTGAATCAACTCACTGAGGGTGACCTGAGTGCTGTTAGGTGAGTCTCTTCTTCTCATTCTAACATTAGACCCCTCGGTTAATCAAACGGGATTGTTTGGATTTTCTACAACAGCCATTTAGATTTTCTCTTTCTTCTCGTTTTCGTTTCAGCCCTCTGTTTGGAAGTGACGTATCCTCAGTGTGGGACTACAGGAGCAGTGTGGAGCAGTACAGCGCCCCCGGAGGCACAGCCAAGTGTAGCGTTGCTGCACAGGTAGAACACCTGAGGAACTGGATTCAGAAACGGACACAGTGACCTCGACCGAATTTCACTTTCATATTTTGAATCCGGTTTACTGACACAATTTAGATTATTAGGAAATGTCAGATTGAGGTCAAATTGACTGATTTATGACTTGAAAACCATGATGCCTTTCAATAGTCTCCTCTCCTGTTAGTGCATATGATGTGTCAGTTGCTATGTAACCAGGGGAGGTTTCACAGATCATGAGTGTTACAAAATAAATGAATGTTACTCAAACTAACAGTGGTTGAGTCATTGAAACAACAGAATTTCACCTCACAGATGAGAAAGTAATTCATCTCCCTGTTAACAGCCCACAGATGGTGCTGCTTAATGGCACAGATAGGCTCGTGTTAACTAATAAAAGTCATGAATGAATTAACTAGATGTGTTATTGCACACAGTTACAGTTAGAACAGCAAAAATAGGTGTGGTGTTTAAGTGAATTTAACAATAACCTACATACTATCACTGTCAAATACAGTTACTTAATGTAATAACACTCACCTGTTGATGCGCTGCACACGCTGCATAGTCATGTGATGAGGCAAAGAAATGGACTTCTATAGGATATATATTTAGTTTAATAGGTTATATATATACGTCTGAGGGAAAAGTGCAAAACATTTCAAAATGTTTGTACAGAAACCTGCAGAAATACTTCAGAAACACTGTGATTATGTCACTCTAATGACGATTGGTATTATCCATCGAAACCTCAATCCAAACATTCGAGAAATGCTTTCAAGGGTTTATATGAATTTGCAAATTTTTTAGTTAATCTGGCTGTACGTTTGTCCCCAGTGTTCATTTAATAAGTGTTTGTTTTACACAAAGCATTGCATTAGGCACTTCATAAATCATATCATAAACAGGAGTTGTTACGCTGGCTTAGAATTACAAGTATCTATGTACATGTCAAACTTATTTGTTTTTTTCAAACAAGTGTACAGTACAAATGAAACGCCTTCACCTGATCAGTGATGTTAAAGAACCATACGCATGTCAAGTTGAGAAGAAATGGCAGTAAATGGAAATGTCCCAGAGCGTGTAATTCCTACTTAATGTAAACCCCTAATTCTACTCTTTTATTCATCACACTTCTAACAGAAAAAACACATTTAGTGAAAATATTTGAATCGAGTGTGCACATTTAAAATATTGACTTCTAATTGCAACAAAAATAAGGAAAATTAAAGGCCTAGCTGCGGTAAAGACTAAACAGAGACTGAGCGTTACCCAGAGGGGCACAGTTCACGTTGCACAATGACTTGGCTTCATGTGCACACGCAGGTGACTCAGATTCTTTGAATGAACTATCACACAGGTAAAAGTTGCCTTTATACATACAGTAGTGTTTTTCATTTGCACCAATCATGCGTTTCATGTGCTGGATCAGTGAATCAGACACGGAGTCCCGAGCACAGCGGAGAGAACGCCGAGCCAGAGGTGGGTCACGCCCGGCAGAGCGGCGCTCGCCTTGGACCGGTACACAACTCTGCCATCCAGAGGCTGCGTGGGCCTGAAGATGTCAGTCATGGGCTGTCCCGTCCAGAATCGACACTGCTGAACTACTGCATCCAGCTGGAGTGGAGAGAGGAACAGATTCAACATGTTTGAGTCAGAAGTTAAATACTTAATGCAGTTTTATACTGCGATAAAAGGGACATTGGTGTGTTTTTTTAGTGACTCAAATGTCACTTTTCCCAGGCACAGATCCTTAAGACTTTCAGCATTTCGAAGTTGAACTTTTTATTAAATTAAAAGTAATAAGGGACGCATCCTATTTTAAAAAGAGCAATTCAACCCAAACAACAAAAGAATGATTTCTGAAAAAAGGCATTGCTGGTGAGTTTTTAAAATGTATTTTTCATACACTGTTGAGACTCCGCCCACTCCTCCTCCCCACCGCCATCTATTGCACCTGTCCATCCTGGAGAGGGATCCTCCTCTGTTGCTCTCCTGAAGGTTTCTTCCCTTTTTTTCCCCCTGAAGGGTTATTTGGGAGTTTTTCCTGGTCCGATGTGAGGTTTTGGGGCAGGGATGTCTGTGTACAGATTGTAAAGCACTCCGAGACAAATTTGTGAAATTGGGCTATACAAATAAACTGAATTGAATTGAATTGAATACCAGCCAGGTGCCATATAGTCCCGTTATATTTGAGAGAAGACAAATATCTACAGCCCATACCTTCAAAACTAGGCAACTCGCACCAGTAACATAAAACGTGATCATGCAGAAGTCATTTCATGAATATTTCAAGGACATAAAAAATGTTTACCTGGATCTGTATTTTATATCAAAAGTCAGTTTGAAGGTTTACAGATTTATTGAGGAAATCCAACCGGGAGCACTAGTTTGTCCCCAGCGTGTCTCTTTATAGTTGCTCACCTGTCGACTGCTGATGGACAGGGGCCTGTGAAACACCGTCCAGGCAACTGCCTGTTCACATCCTGGAGTTGTCATGGAGCCCACATAGCGGAAGTAACTGTGCAGGTCCTTCGCTGCGGGGATAATGTCACTGAGTTGAAAGTTAGGGATCACGGTGATGCTGCCTGGACACAGAAAGACGGGTGGACAAGTGTTTGGAGGAAAAGTTAACTTACATGTTCAACAGAAGAATGGATGTCAATAAAAGGCTCGGGGCCCTTTTACTATAAAAACTTATGTTCCTAGTGACCAAACTCTTACCGTTGTGTTGCACTCGGCCCAAAGCGGATATTATTGGGTCCAAAGGAGGATAATCATCTGATGATTCCTGTGAGGATGACACCATCAACATTGTGACACAAGCCTCAATGGTCTTTTTCAAATTTGTATTAAGAAAACGCAGAGTCATCAAGAAGAAGAAATATGAATACATTACCTCAAACAGGAAGGCAAGCAGAGCTATACCCGCCATGTCATGTTCTGCCTCGGCCAGAGAGCCGTACGGCTCCTTGATGTGGACGATATGAAGCTGGAAACCCAAAACACAGCGAAGGAGTTGCAGTATTATGATTATGTTCTATTAAAGTCTACTGTAAGAAGAGGATGAATCTGAGACTTTAATACAGCTCCCTCTGTTAGACACAACTGTGTTAAACATGAACTCCCCTCTGATTCTAATGTTCATTCATTGGGTGGTTGCCAATGATATTGTGGCTCCCGTGAGACGTACCTCCATGGGGAACCTCTCTCCGTCAACGGTGTGCTCGGATCCCGGTCTCCCATTACCTCCCCAGTGGAAGTGAAATTGGGCGGCTCTGTAGTGACCAGGCAGAGCTCCCCCTGTCAGTCGGACCGACTGCGGCAGAGCAAAGTGAGCTACAGGGAAAAGTATGCAAATGTCAAATTTAAGAGAATATCACAAAAACAGAAGTGTTCAACATCTGGAGGGTACGAGAATAACACATTTCCCCTCACCAGAGTGTCCTTTGTTTTCCACTGTAACGTTGATTGTGTCCGTGTGGCCGATGAAGTTGAAGGGTGGCAGGGCGCTGTTCACGTGCACTTTGTTGGTGACGATGTTGATTGGTGATTGGCGTAACCCACCACAGCTGGGAAACTGAGCTGGCCAGTGGATCGGGTCTGAAGGATTCAAACAGCAGCAGCAACAACCTCACATTTTGGGCTTTACTGACTGACGCTGATCTATTTTGTTCTCCGTGCTCCTAAAAGAACAGGTCAGTCTGGGATGCACATATAAAGTTATTCTGACACGTGGCACCTTTAACCTCCATCAAACACGATAACAGCCGTCGGTTCACCGCTCGGTTGTGAATAGATTGTACTGGGAATGAACATGACATAGTTCGCCTTTAGTTGTTCTCAGCAAAAATTGTTGGTGCAAAACTATAAATAAGACATTGAGGGTGAGATCAAGAAGGACTATTTTAATTGAACGTGTTTTAGAAGCTTCTAAAAGGTAATCTGTGTAATCTCTGTTTGGGCTTGAGACAATAGAGGTGTTTGAAAGAAGTGGGCATGTAGGACACGGAAATCTAGAGAAAGACGGAACTGAGTGGCTTCATGGATCCAGTGGAAGAGAAAAATGTTGTCCACTTGCACGGCTTAGAAAACATCTGTGAACACTGATATGTTTTCACGTAATTTAATTGATGGGGTGAACATTTGAGTTGCCTTTTTACACATCCAGCACACATGAAGCAACCGTAATATTTAATGTGGAGTTGTATATCTGTCCACCTGATGTCTATTACTCACTCTCCCTTTTTAGCTCTGTTTTTGGTCTCCACCCACTCCTTTCGCTGCTAACTGTTCCTCAATGTGGTTTTTACTTACAGACGCTTTGACCGATCACAAACTTGTTATTGATTTGTCAAGTGTGTTCTTACAAATGTGTGTGTCTCTTATACTTGGTGGTCTTTCCATGTGCGTCTTACCTCTGCATGTGTCGTCACAGGAGTACTGGCTCTGGTAACACCACTGAGCTGCAGAGAAAGCACGACACTCGGTTCAGACGGACAAACAACACGGCCAGTTCAATACATTGGTATTAATTCTTCTCATTTCCCCACTCCATTAGACACGGTGTTTTTTATTCTCAGTCAGCAATCTTACTGGCGTGGAACTAATGTGTTTGTGCTCTGCAGTTGAACTTTGAGAAGTCAGAGCGGGTCAAACATTTTCTTTCTCACGCACACGCAAACACACACACAAAAGCCAAGATAATTATTACTCTCACATTACTTATCCTGCCCCTCAGATGCCTCTTTGTGTTCATTAGTTCAACATAAATGATCTAATAGCTCTTATATGAACAAAACATGACAAAGTAGTCAGCAGTGATAGATTAACAGTATATTACAGTCACAGGACACCCCCCAGTGACGTCCTCAGCGGATGTTATAGGTGCTCAGCTCAATGCACTTGAACTGGAGGTTACACTAAATAAATGACCTTGCCCTTGACCTTGCACATCCATGGTTAATAATAAACCACAATGACTACTTAATGAGAACAGACGTATCCACCCAGCCAACTAGAAAGCTGCTGTAGTGGCAATAGGCTAAAATACACTAAATTATTATTAGTCATTATTTACGACATGTGCTTTGTTGAGGCATTCATTAAATTATATAAATCTAAAATGAAGTGTTCCTCTATTGTTGTGATGTTGGGTGTAATTAAGACAAAACACCTGTCACCTGTTAGCTTGCTTTAAAAATGTGTTCTCATAAATGTTCACACGGTCAACACAATCAGACACCAGACAGCTGTGATAGAAATACTTTATATGACAGATTCAACCTCTGTATGAGGACAGTGATGTCACCATAGGCACTGACCTCTAAATGTGACCTCTACGTGATTTTGCAAAATTTCCCTCAAACTCACTTCCATAGTTGAGGCTGGGACCATAATGCCTGTTAAATCAATGATCGCAGCAGAAGCTACATTTACTCAGAATTTTTTTTTTTTTTAAAGAATATAAATGTATCTTTGATTGTTTCCAATGATCAAGTCGAGAACCAAAAACAGTGAGTTGTGGATCAGAAGATAGACAGATGTGTCGTCGTTCAGACCGGCGAGTGGTGTGTTGTGTGATTACTCTGATGGGATCCGACTCCCTCGCTGCACTGAGCGTGTCCGTCACAGGTGCTGGTGAAGTCATGCATCTTGTGCTGTGTTGTGTATTGTGTTGCAGATGTGAATAAAACTCCAGTGTCTGACTCAGTGGTGGGAATGAAAGGCGCTATAGAGAACCATTTAGCTGATATAGGAACACAGATTAACCCAGCCGAAGCTCCCACAATGCCGTTCTCTGAAAGGGGACTACAGTTCTCACCGACTGAGAACAATGCACAGGTGGAGTTTGGCTTTGCTCCACCTGGCTCATACACATGCACCAAACTGAGCAGCACGGAAAAGTCAAACCTGAGTCAACCCACTGTAAATAAATACACCACCCGCATTTCATTTCTTTCTCTTATAATTATTTCATTTTTATTTTCATATTTTAACATATTTCCAATGAACCAGAATCCTGGAAACATTTATTTAATCAACGATTTTAAACTTTTGAGGTCTTTGAAACATCACAATGTTCATTTTGAAAGAAGAAATAACACATTGTTCCTCATGCACTAGATACGTTCAACTCATAATAAAAAGCACTTAAGATCAAGTCGGTATACTTTACTTGGTCTGGTGTGACCAGTAGATTGTGGTGACTAATGTTAGTGCCTCGTTTTAAACAAAGCAATGTCTTTTAGAGCAGCAAAGATGAGTCCATTAAATAAGTGCAATTATGTCATCAACAGAAATGTAGGCAGCAACTGTTTTGATAATTGATTAACTTTGCTTTATTCTTTATTTTGGGGGGGGGAATTTGCTGCTTTTTTATATCCTTACGTTGTTATTTTCAGTTTTGGGCGGTTGATTCGACAAGACGAGACAGTAAGTGATGTCACCTCGAGCTCAAAAACTATTTTTCTGTTAAAAAAAGAAAATGGTCTGACTGTTTTCAGATGTTTTACACATCACAAGATGAAAGACAAACTGTCACAGTTAAAAATGTTATAGTTGTAATTGCCAAAAAGGTTTCCGGTGTCACATGAAGTATTTCAAGCCACATTCACAAAGAAGAACAGCTCTATCCATCTTAACCTTCTGCAACAATATATTGATAATCTCTGCAATTTAATACTTATAATGGTGTGCTGAATTAATGCTTCCAAATTACAAGACTGAAGTGAAAAAACTTGTTTATGCCGTTTTAAATGTCCTACTGCTACAAGTATGTGTGTGCGTGTGTATATTTGTGTGTATAAGTGTGTGTGTGTCCTACCTGTGCAATGAGAGAGGAGAGAAAGCACAGTCAAGAGGTAGACGGAAAAATCCATGATCAGCACAGAGACCCGAAAAGATCCTGACAGACTAATTTCAACTGCCTTCACATATCGTCTCCGAGCTGCATTTGAGGGGTGGGAGGGAGACGGTCAGGTGTTGGACAGAAGGTGTGTTTGTGTGTGTGTGTGTGTGTGTGTGTGAGAGAGAGAACTGAGAAAGTTGTCAGGTGTCTGATTGAGGAAAGACAGACACCTGGTGGTAAAATCATTGATTGTGTTATTTTCAGTTAGTTTTCTTTGTCTTAATTCTGCCTCCTTTAAAAGTGTTGTCACAAACCAAGAAACACAAGTTACAACTATCTATGTCGCACGTTTACAAAAATTAAAGGGAATCTCTGTATTTTACACACAGTCTGTTTACAAGTTGGGAAGAACGACATATGTGAAAATATGTGGATATCGTCTTTTGTGGCTCCTCAAGGAAATTAATTCTGCGAAATTGTCAGATGAAAAGATTCAGGTGTGTGGAGTTAGAAAGAGGCGAGGTAAACAAAACGTCTGTAGCTCGTTCCTCATCTCGGCTTTATACGGGTGCAAAAGGCATTCACTTGAGGAAAAAGACTTAACTGTTTCTGAATGAACGAGATCTTCATCTCAGTAATTATGAAACATGACATAACATGCGACTAAAAATCTGTTAAGTGCATCTTAACATTTTTATTGATTGCATGTCGTTGACATTTAGGCGGTCTTTCTCTGTGTGTGTGAAAGGGCACATATACATACACAAACACACACACAGACACAGACACACACACACACACACACACCATACACACCTGTCTCTCTGGTCCACAGTAAAATGCCCAATCCAATTCAGAGGCCCCTGCAGTTTCATGTATAACTTATAATAATAATAATAAACATTTTATTTATAAGGCGCCTTTCAAGGCACTCAAGGTTATGGTAGCTCCTATCTCAAAAATCTAAATTATTGAATTCACTGTACATTAAGGATTACAATTCAGAAAAGCTGCTGCACATGAAAAACCTTTTACTAAAAACGTTTACTGTGTGCTTTCAGCTCTTATTCTAGTCTAACTGTTGTTTATCTCTCTCTGCAGCCAACACAAAGTATACATGGAGAAAATAGTAAATAGTGAGTCAATAGCTTTAAAATATACTTCGAGGACTCATTATGCAGAAAAACATATTTTATATTATTGAATTATTACAATCATGTGTTCATCATTTTAATCTTGCACTGGTTAAAGGTGCAGCTAATTTCAATATACTACTGAGTTTTGTAATACTACTACTACTAAAAAGTACAAAGTAGTGGAGTGGAAGTATATGGTAGCATAACATGGAAATATGTAAGAAAAGTACTTTAGTTCAATTCTTGAGGAGTCAATGTATTTGCATTCCATCACTGACTGAGTGATTTTGAGGTATCTTGTTAATTCATAAAAAAAGAGCAGATTTTATTTTCCTTTTCTAAATCAAATCACAAACAAATGGAGAAATATTTTTAATTGAATAATAACACACGATAGAAATACATGTATGTATGTATTTGTATATTAAACAAATAGTTACACATCCCTTAAAATGACATCAGTGGGATTAAAAAACAAAAATAAGATAGTTTTTTTTAAAACACTAAACTATAGTTACAAGCTTGCTTAAACGTGTTACGTCATGCGACACCTTTAAGGTCGATAGCTGAACCATCATTGAAATGGAATAGACAGAAAGTGAACTGCAGGTTACTCCTACACAATACAAACTACCTTCATTTGTTTCAGCCCTTCATTTAACACATTGTGTTACTTAAACGTAAATAATATTTAATAGCAAAATTATGAATGTGCATTTAAAGTTGTTTTTTAAAAGTATGTACATGTGATCGTACAGCTTACATTTGAACGTATAAAAATTTAAGAGCCATACATAAATAATTACCTTCATTAAAAAAAGGATGCTTGCTACATTGAAACGTACGACACAGTTATTGAAAAACTAAATTAAAGCATCTCCCCCAAACATTTCTCATATTAAGGCGCTCCGGAGCAGATGCTGATCTGATTATACAGACACTCATTGTTGAAATGGTGGGACGTTCGTGCTTTTCTGTTCTTCAAACAGGACTCTTGTTGTCTGTGAAGCAGCGGGGAGTCTTCAAAGGAGGTAACTCTGGAGGGAAAGAGCAGACATTTTAGCCCCTTTATTGAAGTCTTATACTTATATAGTCACCGTCAAGCATCTCAAAGGTGTGAGCTGTGACCCGTGTGCCCGTCCTGCTTGTGTCATGTGCCGTGCACCAGTAAAAGTACAAGTGTGTTAGTAGTAATAGCTAAATGTCCTCAATGTATCAAAATAAAGTACTCATTATGCAGTCAGATTATCCTGTGTTTTACTGTTAATGACGTTGGATGAGTATGACCGATGCTTCCGGGGGTATCGTTTGAACTACTTTATATACTGTTGTGTTGTTTGATAAATAGCAACGCATCATATTCTACAAGATCATCATTAGTTAACTCTTCATGAGCTCAGAAAAACCGCCTCGTTTTTCAGCTTTGTCATTACACATTTTCCAAATGATCTTCATGTTTTTTAAATTTATCTTAAGAATAAGGAGATCTTTCTCAACACATAAAGAAACACATCAATCAGTTTATCATAAAGCATAATCATGTGGAGATATGTGATTTTAACTGGAGAGGAAGGTTATGAAATATTGAAATTTGAAAGGAAACTAAAGCCGAAAGTACAAGAACCTTGAATGTGATCTTTTTGAAAGGGACATAAAACCTCTTGCATCTAAATATACACTAGAGGAGCGACCTGTAACAGTTTAGCTCCACACCTTCCTTTTTGTATTAGTAGTTTTAATCCAGTCTCACTAACTATCATGTCATTCCAGATCCTGCTTCCCATCTCGTCAGTCCAACCCCCTTCACCTGCCTCTGATCACTCCCTCGTTAGTCCCTTATTACCTTCACCTGGTCCTCACGCCCTTCTCACCTGCAGCCCATCCCCTCATTATTCCCTCACTATTTAGCTCCCTCACTTCCACTTGTACTCTGCCAGATTGTCTTGTGTTTTTCCGACTGAGCCCTCGAGCGTTCCACAGTTTGATTATTCTGTTCCGATCTTGACGACGCTTTCAGTAAAGAATCTTTATTTGAATTATCTGTCTCCTGAGTCGTGCATTTGGGTCCACCCTAATCCCGTCGTGACATGACCGGTGCTTCTTCTCTCACCTCGGCCTCCTCGTGGCTCACTGTGTGCACATGTTTGATCCGTGTCGGTCTCCTGAGCGACTCACCTGCAGAGCGACAGCAGCCACCACGACCAGGACGCCGAGGAGCGCCATGCGCCCGATCCAGCTCAGGTCCATGTTATTGAGGATGAAGAAGCGCGCCCAGCCCAGTTTCTTGAGCGTGTGCGGCGGGTAGCGCATGCTGTTCACCCCCTCCATGTTCAGCTGCTTGATGAGACAAGCACGCATGTGGCTCAGCTGGTCAAAGCTGAACTTCCCGTGGTAGCAGCCCATACCGCTGTTTCCTGTCCAGGAAAACAGAGCGAGACGGGTTAGACTGTGTGGCCACATTTTGGAGTCTAATGGCTTTAAATCAATCGAAAATATTCTGGGATCCAATGTTTGAGCAACGTGGACAGAAATTAACCTGAAAACGGTAAAAGAAGGTATAGTGGGTTCGGAAAGTATTCAGACCCTTTTCAATTGTTCACTCTTTGTTTCATTGCAGCCGTTTGCTAAAATCAAAAAAGTTCATTTTATTTCTCATTAATAAACCATGTGATATTTCAGTTTTTCTTTTGCAAAAATGTCTACATTTCTGTTTTTTTCTGTCAAGATGGACTGCTGAGTGAACATTAATGAGAAACAAAATGAACTTTTTAGATTCAAGCAAATGGCTGCAAAATGAAACATAGAGTGAACATTTTAAAGGAATACTTTCTGTACCCACTGTAAAATAGACAATGTGAAAAGAATGATCAAATCTCGTTGTTTCTTGTTTAATAGATCTATATATGACATATATATTACTCAGGTTCAATAAACCATCAAATGTAAAATCTCTAAAGTCCTAACTTCTGTTTTTATGAACACACAAACTAGGAGGAGATTTTAAAACAGTTGGATTTCTACATGATGGTTACTGAACACAAATGTTGCACATGTTCCCTTTTCTCATCAATTAAAACACTGCACAGCTCTTTATTATCCTATATATATATATTTATATATATACTGTATATGTATATATATTTATTATATATTTTAATTATGTGTTTCTATTTCATATTCATGATTCTTTAATTAAAGAGGATTAAATTCATATATATATTTGTATATTTTGACCATTGTGCACCACAACATCAAGTCTAAGTGTTTGTATATGAAAAGCTGATCCTGAACCGAATATGTTTACTGTGATGGATTGTTAATATTCAAAAAGTACCAATAACTTTTGAGACTGATTTCATACCTGCCATCCATTGGTTTCCATTATAGCCTGAAAGGTATGAAATCAGTCTCACACTTCTTCAGTGATGCACTGTATACATGGTTTGTATTTATTCTGCTTTGCAATCGGATCTTTTTTAAGCATTTGTATGTCCACAGAAAGGTGCCATGGTATTGAAACTTTTTTCTTCCAGGTATGTTCGTGACCTAACGTGGTGTTATGCGTCTCTGCATGACCTAAACAGGTCGTACTGAGGGAGTGAACAATGAGTCAAAAAGCAAGAAAGAAACTAAGTGAACTCTTGTTTTTAGTAACAAGTCTACAAAGAGTCGCCGTTAGTACTCACCCACTCCTCCGAAAGGCAGCGAGCTGACCGAATAGTGCACCAGACAGTCGTTGGCCAGCAGTCCTCCGCTGGAGGTCTCGTCTGTCATTCTCTTTATCACCTGAGGAGAGAATTCATGTTATGATCATGAATCTGTAACTGTAGACGTCTGCATCCATCAACGACTGTCCGTCCGCACGTGTGTACCTTGTCTACAGCACTGTTATCTGTTTGTGCACTTTTACATTATACCATTGTACATTTCATGTTTAAATTCTTGCACTATGTTGACTATTGTTGGTGTGTTTGTCTGTCTAATGTACACACCGTCCACCAAGTCGTATTCTTCGTGTGTCTAACACACACAGCAAATACCTTTTTCTGGTTCTGATTCTGATGTCTGTTGTTGGATACCTTTTGATCTGATGAGAAGACATAGAGGGCCAGAGGTTTCTCTCTTGTATTGATGAACTTGATTGCTTCGTCCAGACCGTTGACCAGCAAGATGGGGAGCAGAGGACCAAATATCTCCTCCTGCATCACCTTCGCCTCCGGCTTCACGTCCCGCAGAATTGTGGGAGCTGAACACAACCCAGAAACAATGTTCATCAGATGCACGTTTCCCAGAGTCTGTTCCTCATCACTTACAACTGTGTAATTGCCTGAATGAAAGTCTCATTGGAATACCTATGAAGGAGTCTGACTCGTCGTTGTCTCCTCCTTCGGCGATGGTACTCCCTTCCAACATGCTCATTATTCTCTTGAAGTGGCGCTGGTTGATGATGCGTCCGTAGTCAGGACAGTTCTTCGGGTTCTCGTGTAGAATTCCTACCAGAGGAAACAATCTCATTACTTGTTAATTCAGGGCGAAGACGACTGATTCAACTGAAGGAATCCCCTCCAAAGTTATTGATGGTCTCGTGGTCAATTTAGGTTTTAAAACTATTTAACATTTTTTAACGTAACTTTCCGACACTACAGGTTACATCGATGAATAATTTTGGAGTCTTTGACAAAGGCTGTTTTTGAAGTTCACGATTGAATGAGTTACTTTTCCTTCGTGTGCATTAAGGTCTTCAGTACCTTTATGGACTTCGTGACCTCTTCGATGACCCGGTCCTGGATGCTGGGCTCACACAGGATGTAGTCTGGGGCGATGCAGGTCTGACCACAGTTGGTGTACTTTCCCCAGGCAACACGCCTACACAGTAGTGGAAGAGTTAACAGGGAGATCTAAACAGCAGCCACGGAAAAAAAGAGGGACTGGATGGAAAAACAACCGTTCAGCCAAACCCTGTCTAATCACGGTTCTGACCTGCAGGCGATGCTCAGGTCACAGTTCTTGTCGATGTAGCAGGGGCTCTTGCCGCCCAGCTCCAGGGTGACAGGCGTCAGGTTTTTGGCAGCAGCCTCCATGATGAGTTTCCCCACCACGCTGTTGCCGGTGTAGAAGATATGATCAAACCGCTGACGCAGCAGCTCCTGGGTCTCCGGCACGCCCCCGGTCACCACAGGGTAAAGCTCCTGACAGGTAGAAACACACATTTGGTTATTACACTGGCACGCAGACCCACGAGCAACATGTCTTTGTAACGCTCAGTTTTAATCGGGTTTTGTAATGCGTCTTTTTCTGGTTTTGTAAAACTTTTGTTGAAATAATAGAGATCTAAAATAAAGAGGGATTTAAAAAAGATCTGGTTGCTGGATATTTTTCACAATAAAAGAGCCCAGCAAAGACTTTCACTTTACCTGTTATGATCCTTTGATGACCACCCAGTTTATATTATATCCTAAAGGCGAACATTGATTGTCTGCTTAGTGTCGGTGCGCAATGGCAGAAAATAAATGCTCGTAAAGTGGAATATTATCATGTCCAAACATCTGTGTTTTTGTTCAAAGTGGAAATAATCCTGTTTGAGAAAGTATATTTTTCTTGAACTCATCATTTACTTGCTCAAGAAACAATATCTGTACATGTCTTGTTTCATTTTCACTTTCATGTCTTCCTTACTTTGTCGATGTAAAGCGGCAGCAGGTCCTCCATGGCCTTTGCAGTGTGAACACAGACCTCGGAGGGCTTGACCACAGCTGCATTACCTGGACAGGGAAATGACAAAAGCAGCAGACATCACGAGATGGAAACACTCTTAAAAGTATCATGTATTTTGTCCTTTCCTTGAACGTTCTCAATTGTTACACTCTTGTTCCCCAAGTCTTGTTTTCTTCCACCATATCTTCATAGTCCTGGTATAACTTGATTTCTTTGGCCCCTTGGGGGCAGCAAAAACAAGTTCAACAGTAAAAATATCTTACGCTAAGTGACAATGTGGACACACCCAGCAAACAGTGGCATATTTACACAACTAGTATTTACAAAGCACCATTAACATTAATTTTGAGTCAATATTTAAATTTTTTAGTTTTTACTAAATCCTGATGTAAATATATTTTTCACATTATTACCCAGCAACTGTCTATTTTCCATTTGTTGCTGAGCACATTGTGAATACATCAGGAGGACAAATGTAATACCACTAAGACCATAGACTATGCTTTGTTATCAAAAATACTAGCCAACTTCATCAGAATCCGTTTTGATCTCCCTGTTTCTCCTCATCATTTCTACAAAATGTCTTTCTCAGTCTTGAATTAGCTGCATTTTATTCATGCAACTTCTGATGTACTCGCTGTCAGCAGTTGGCGCATGATGACAGTGCACACATGTTCTCCACCTGTATACAGGTACAGGTGGAGAACCTGTGTGCAGTCATCATGCATATGTGTTAAAGGTTATAATAAGAGTCTATATTTAAAACCTTCAGATTTGTTAAATCTGAGTCGCTTTTTTCTGCCGCTGATGTTGACAACTGCCTTTGAACTCAACGCTTAGATTGATTATCTGTATTGTCCAATAAATAAAGGGGAAAGACTTGTTTGGCAGATATGACTGTCAGAGTAAGATCTGATAATGCTGGAGCGAAGGATAAAGTCCACGCTGTGCAAACACGAGCCGCATAGAGCACCCAAATCGTTGAAATACTTTAACTATCAATGTCTTAAGGACAAAAAAAGCTTTTATTTAAATGAACCACACATGAGCCGTCGGCCTGCAGCCGCTCTCATAGCTCTGATATGTAAAACTATCACTGAGGAGGAGAAGTTTGAAACAAAAGACTCAAGCACACGGGGAACACGACAAAAGCCTGTTGAAATACTGCATTGTCATGCTAAACAGTCACGAGAAAACTCTCCACGCTGACGTTCGCATCACAAAGTGATGACGGTCAAGCCAAAACACTCACGGTGGAGTGGCCATTTAAGGGGAGGCTCTGAGAGAGAAATCAATGCTGCATTAGTTCACTTATTATCTCAGATGTTGAGTTGTGGATCACTCCGGCCTTGTCCTTTGAGCCATCCCTGATAGGATCGATGAACAGCGTGGAGATATGTATGTTCACACGCGAAGACATGGACACACACACACACATCTGCGTGTGTGTTAAATACAGGCGTTAGAGGACACACACCCTTTTTTTCTGCTGCTAATCTTGTAACTTCCTCAAGACTGAAGTGCAAAGTGCCCTTTGACCCAATAATCACAAATGGAGAGAGAGGAATGCTGGGCAATGCCTGGATTAAACAGGAATTGAAGTGGTTGTGATCACATGACAAAGAAACGGATCAGGACTTTTTGCCACCAGACGTGAAGGATCATGAATGTTCACATTTGACCAACCACTCAAACTATTAGCACAGCAGAGACGGATCCCTTCTCAAAGTTCATCACAAGGGGAATCAGATAGAAATGTGAACGCTGACCTGGTCACATCACACACATGCAGACACACACACCAACACACACACACAGCATGCTGCCGTACCAGCTGCGATGGCTCCTATCAGCGGCTGGATGGTGACGGCCCAGGGGTAGTTCCAGGCCCCGATGATGAGCACCACTCCCAGCGGCTCCGGCTTGACGAAGACGGTGTCCGACATGGTCATCAGGTTCTTCGCCACGGGCCGAGGGGCCGCCCACTCCTTCAGCTTCTTGATGGCCAGGCTGAGCTCCCCCTCCAGACCCAGAGTCTCGTACAGCTGTGTCCCCACATCGCTCTGGGGGTGAAGATAACAACGTTGAGCTTGCTCATGGCCGAAGTTTTATTAATTTTTTCACTCTATGTTTTCATTATAAAGCCTATATAACCACAAATATATTCCAATTGGAACCACTTTAATCCCTTTCCTTTGTGGAGATCTTAATATGTTTTCTAATTTACTTTCTACTTGATTAATATTTGTATCTTTATCTTGTTTCACAACTTTTGGAGAGCTGGGGGATATTTCAGACTTTCTTTTATTCATATACGTCTGGTAATCTAGTTCTTATTTCCTAATCAAACCTGTAGTCAGACTTTGAAGAAAGGTGTATGAACTGTGTGAACATCAAGGCAACAGTGGAACTGAGTCAACAGTGAAAGAACTGGTTGATATATTCCCAGACCTTGACTCTCAAGCTAGTTGGCGACCAGCTACTGATTAAATTAAACCGTGAGGAAGACCTTCTCACTACTCACCCTATTGAGGTCTTTTTTGACGGCATCTGAAATCTCCTTCTGTCTCTCAGTGAACAAGCGCTGCAGGTTCTTCAGCTGGTAGATCCGGTACTCTATGGATTTGGACCGGCCCGTTTCAAAGGCTTTCCTGGCACTAGCCACGGCTTGCTGCTCCCGGGACATCCTGGGGTAAAAAAGATTACAATTGTTTCGCATGGTGGTGTAATACACTGTGCACTACGACTGTCAAACATGTCATGTAATGGCTACAGGCTACAGTTCTGGTTCCCTCCCAAATATGTATTACTTATTTACTAAGAACAAGAATATTTGATAAAAAAGTATCAAGTGATTAAATAAACCATAAACAGGAAATAAATGTGTGGTAACCAGGCAATTTAGCTTTTTTTTGTTTCTTAAAATAAACTCAAAAGGATTAATTGATAATTAAAATAGTTTTCTGTCGGTAGATTACTAATTAAACAATCATGCAATACAGCTCTCCGATACATGCATTACTGTACTTTATTACAATGCCGTAAAGGGGAGTAGTCTTACACACAATGTAAATAAAGCAGACAATCTGAATATTTCTCCCAGTATTGCAAAAGTAGGCTCGAGCTACTGTTCAATAAAAACCAGTTTAAGAAACCAGTTCACCTTATAAACTCTCACTGATCTCCAGTTTTTACGTCGGTCGTCTCTCTTTCTGAGTTGTTAGGAAACAGAGGATGTGTTATGATGTGGTTGTAACATGAAACCTCCCTGAGTACCACACGCAGCCTACTCGCACACAGTTGAATGTGCATTATCTATAAATATGATCACATCCGGTCTCTCCTCGGACTTCATAAAGACCTTCATATCTGTTCTCTGCGAGGAAGCAGCGCGCGCTGTGTTGTTCTCAACTCCTACCTGATCGAGTCGAGTTGGGGTTTATAGGCTCTGGAGATCGTTTCCGCTCTGGATGGAGCAGCCTGTAGCGGAATAATGACGACAGCAGGAAAACACAGCAGCTCGAGTCCCCGTTAGGTTACGCCCACAAAGGGGCGGGGCCAAGGAGCCGCCTGAACCGCTAGTTAATACCAAGTAAACCGAGTACAGACTTGGGTACTTTTGGAGTTTAGACTTTGGAGTTTGGTCTTGGGAGTCCAGACTCCAAAGGACCGGAGGACTGAGGACGGTCTTTCGCAAATTGGAACAGCAGCTGACTTGATGACGTCACCACATCAGCTGTTTTTGCGCATGAGTTTAATTATTCACTTTAAAGTACTTTTACAGTCCCAAAAAATATGACAACCCTGCTTTTGTCATTATCCTTTAAATATAATTATTCTGTTTTGAATTGCGTGTATATATATATTATATATATATATATATATATAAATCCACAAACAAATAGACACATCCACATAGAAATACATACATATACTTGTGATTTTTCTTTTACATTTATATAAATCGTAATTTATTCACGTGTGCATTGGAATATATTTGTGAATCGTTCTGCGTGCATTTGTACATTTTATATATTTGTGAATTGTTCTGTGCACATTTGAGAGTCTCCGTGTTTGCATTTGTAATTGTTGAGACTGATCTGACCCCATAGGATCAAGTCACATCCGGATATTTTGACCGTGCTTCGTGAGAAGCGGACTTTGAATTGGAACATTACTCGGGCTGCGACTGATGACGTTTCACGAGTCCACGAGAATACAAGTAGGCTATACAGAGAAGAACGCATATTGATAAACGCCCGATGTCTGATAGTTGGTCGAGGGTTCGAGTCCTGGTCCATCCGGGATCTTGAGTACAAGACATGTGTTGTCCCCAGAGGATAAAGCCGAGAGCTACATGTTCCTCTAACGCCATGATGAGGTGGGCATTTGTACTTTTAACCAGTTGGCACACATATGTTGTACTTAAACATACGAAATACCTGCAACAGTTATGTCATTACCTTCAACTGAAGCTAGGTATATATTTAGTGTTGAGAGTTTAGGAAATGCCATATGGAGGCCCATTTCTGCCACTGTGATACAACAGAATAAAGATCCTGTCAGACATTAGAATTATAAACTTTTATCAAAATATTGATTTAGCATCTCATTATTCTGACATAATACATACAAAGTCATTACTCTTAGAAAGTTTCTCATATTAATGACTTACAGGATCTTTATTTTTTCCATCACAGTGGCAGAACGGGCCTCCATAATAAAATGCTCACAGCTCTGATTATACATGATGAACATAAACAAAACCAACCTGCACAATGAGCCGAAGAGTAGGAGTCCCCAACTATATCACTAATATTTGTTTTTAAGCCCCATACAATTCCTCAGGAGCATATTTAAGTTACATCGGTATTGTTACACCGGAAATGTAAAGAATTGGCTCGAGCTTTATAATAAAAAAATATTCTCATAGTATTTTGAAGAGCCATATACTGATTGGCAATACAATTGGCAACACTATTCTGTTGTTTATCAGACTTGGGGGGACACGGCCTTCTCCATTGCTGCCCCCTCCCTCTGGACCTCCCCCCAGCCACGGATTTATTTAAATCTGCTTTGGACCTGTGATGCTAGTTAAGACATGTTTTTTGTTTTGTTTCTCATTGTTATGTCATCTCTCTTGTCTACATTGTTATTTCTTCTATTGTTTACTTTTACCATGTAAAGTGCCTTGAGTATTACATTGCTTTTTTATTATGATACATCAACTTTGTACATTCAAAGACTGTCAAAAAAGCCGATCAAAAATGTTTATACTGTTGCATAATAAAAGGCCTACAGGCCAATTAAATGTGTCTAATACCTTTAAAGTGAAATTCCTGGCGATCCAGGAATAAGGCTATTTGCTCTTGTTCCATCTGGGGCGATGTCATCTCTCCTGGTTCATTTAGTATTTCAGCCTTTAATTATTTGCCACATATGTCAACAGGAAAATATAAACACAAACATTAGCCTATACAGATCTCATTCAGAGTCAGATCACTTTGACTTATACATGTTTTCAGTCAGGAAGAAATGAATGTGAATAAAAAGTAGACTCCTTCCAGGCTTAACATGGTATTTTATTTATAAAGTGGTTCAATGTCTGATTGAACCACTTTTATTTCAAACTTCCTCTTCCATATTAAGTTTTTGTCTTTACCACCGATTATCCAAACAATGGCTACTGCATGGAGTGAGACTTGGTAGCTCATATTTTGAATAAGACAACTTCACATGTTAATGATTTGTTTGTCTGCATACCAAATGAATTTGACCAAGCAAGAAATGATCCAGCCTAAAACCACAGCGTTCTACATGGAGCTTCTGCTCTGCCCTCCTGCTGTGTGTGCTTTGAACCAGAGCTTAAATCCCATTGAGCTGCTACATCCCAGTGCTCTAAGTGTTGCTGCAGGAATATTCCAGTGTCCTAACACGGTGCAAGGAGTCTCCCTCTCACCTCAGCCATGCAGCACACGGATTTGACCCAAAAAATCTCTCAAGTTGACAGGAAATGTGGACGTAGTTTCCACATCAAACGGCGGGCTGCAGAATGGTGTTTGTGTATTGTGACGGACGGAGCGAGGATGGAGGTGAGGGAGAGGAGGCCACAGCGTCATTCACACCTGAGTGTCAAGCCAGATTTCTTAGAGAGGAGTGTGGACACGCAGACCAGCATTTCTCTCTGTGCACACCTGAGTGTGGAGGTATACACTACTAAGGCCTTCAGACTCAGAGAGAAGCACAGTTTGTGTATTGTAAGGTTTTTTGTTCTTTTCACCTCAATTTCTTTTTATTTTATACAGTCCAATATCACAAATGATGAATTCCCCTCAGAGGGCTTTACAATCTGTACACATACGACATCCCTGTCCCAGGACCTCACATCAGATCAGGAAAACTCCCAAGAAATAGAAAAAAACCTTTAACAGGGAAAAAAGGGCAAGAATCCTTCAGGAGAACAACAGAGGAGGATCCCTCTCCAGGATGGACAGATGCAATGTATGTCATGTGACCAGAAGGAACATTACAGAGTTCCAACACATTCAATGAGTATGACAGAGACACGTTACTCCAAATTCTCCCATCGGTGACTTTTGTTGAGATCTGGTGACTGAAAGTCACAGCCTAGATTCACAGGGATTCACACACACACACACACACACACACACACACACACACACACACACACACACACACACACACACACACACACACACACACACACACACACACACACACACACACACACACACACACACACACACACGCACACGCACACACACACACACACATATATATATATAGTTATATTATATATATATATAAAATATATATACATACACAGTATATATATTATGTATATGAGAGATAGACAGATATATTCATTATTAAACTATCCAATGTTGCCATCTAGTGGCTTCTTTCCACCTCTCACTCTTCTTGTGCCTCTAACATGAAACACTAACAGCATGAGATACTAAGTTGGCCAATTAAAATTGGGCCAAGGTATATGACAAGCTTAAAAAAGTGAAATATGCAGATATTAAGCTCATGAATAAAACATACACGCCATGTTTCTGAAAGAGAGAGTAAAGTGTTCGGTGGTCACCGAAACTCTGGCAGCACGTGACTCCGCTTCACCGGCCCATCTGTTTTGGTATCGCTCCAAAGCTGCATTAATGAAAGTCACGTGACGGTCAGCAGCAGTTTGAGTTATGGTCGTCAGGGCCCATTGTTCGTGGGAGGAGGAGTAAATGTGATTACTTAACTTTTGATGTAAAGCAATCATCCGGAGTAATGTCTCATCTTCAGACTGTTATGACCTCAACACATCACGTGCTCTTCGTCCGACCTGGCAAGAGAACCACAGATGGCATGACGTGTCATTTGAGTTCATTTTTTATTTTAAAAACAATAAAAGCTAAATACACAATTGAATTGAATCCATTTCCATGCGCCGTCTTAGATTGTATCCTTCTGAAGCCCGTCTTATTTTTGCAAATTTAAATTCACTTGGCCCCAAACACTGCGAGTCTGACACTAGCCTGGGAACTGGCTGCGCATTGGACTGCGTGTTATCCGGTGTTTTGATGTCTCGATCGGTGGAAACACAACCGACCAGGAAGGAGAAAAAAGAAGCCCGATTTGTCACCTCAACACATTATAGCTGACTGAAGCCTCACACTCCGGCAGCCGCTTCAATACACTTCCGCTATCCACACACTGGGTTTTGTTTTCTGACGCGCACCAGGAGGCCGCTGCGGAGCAGAGGATGTGCCACAGACTGAAGTGGCAGAAAAGTGTGATTGCTGCTTTACCTGTCAGGTTATTACCCTTGTGTATCCGAATCTGATCATATTTTAGTTTTCAGAAATATTATGGAGAACACTAGTTGTACCATAAGGTTCATATATAGAAGTAGGGAAATTCCTTCAGTCTTCAATTTATCCAAAAAACTAAACAAGTAGATAATTTAGAAATGTTTTTAGGGATCGAATCAACTTAGATGCAGGCATTGAGAAGAAGATCTCAGTGTTGTGTGACCTGACACTCCTGCGGGTAAGGGCCAGCTCTGTCTCGACTAAATAGGCACATTAACGGGTCGGAGGGGATCAAACAGACACCTATTAGCCGAGGCAGTGGATAGGTGTGTATCACATCAAAGGCACGCGTTTGTAAAGCTTGGCATATCCACTAAGATGTGCACGAGGGTGGGGTGCGGCGGGGGTCGTTCTGTGTCTGTCAAGCCGAGTATAAAACTCTCGCACGTCCTTGAATCGCCAGTGTCGCGGAGAGACTTGAGGACACGTATCTTATTTTGCTTTTGTGCTTGAACGCTGCCGAGGAGAATGGCTTTCGGGTTGGATTTAACTGGCCGTCATGTTTCCGAGATAAACACGTTTTATTTGGGACACTACTGGCCCGCGGCATGCCCGGACACAAACAAGGAGGAGGATTACGCACAGGAGAGCAGAGGTGAGTGACATATTTATATATATATATTTGTTATATGGCTCAGTCAACCAATTCTAAAGTATGCGACGGAACAATATGCTCTCTTTAATTGTGGTTGCAAAGATGTAGAAAGTTAAAGTTTAACGTATTTATATATTTCTTTATTCCAGACTCATGGGTCCATAAAACAACAAACACAAATACAACAAGAATATATAAAACAAATACAATACAACACGAGGACACAGGTCCAACCATTGCAGCTAAAAAGTCACTCGTGGTTAAAAAACATACAAACACTTGTTCCATTGCTTCCAGAAACAAGAAATTATTTCCTCAAGTCGTTATATAAAATAAGAGAATCCTTTGTTATTTATTTCTTAGGAAATGTATTGGGGTAAAGTGGACACAATACATAGTAAGATCACATATAACAATAGGCATAATCTCCAAATTGAGTTACTTACAATGGGGTTATTTCCAATTGGGAGGTCAAAAAAGCATAAAAATAAATAACTTTTCTTTCTCCCTCCACAGTGCATCGTGATGCTCGCCACAGGACGCGCTCGGACACCCAGAGCCGCCGGAAGCGCACAACTTTCAACAAGGCTCAGCTCAGCGAGCTGGAGAGGGCCTTCTCTGTCACACAGTACCCGGACATTAAAATGAAGGAGTCTCTTGCATCTGTTACTGGGCTACCGGAGTCTAAAATACAGGTATGCCACATGCTTCTCAAACTTCCAGTGCGTGTATTTGGGTATACGTCAAACAAATAAATAACCAAATGTCTTTCTTTTGACCTGATAGGTCTGGTTCCAAAATCGACGTGCGCGCTATTTCAAGAGCAAGAAACCAACTAAAGAGGCGCCCACGCCCTCCACAAACTACCTGTATCCGTTTTCCTACATCCGATGTCCGAGCCCACCATTCCCACAGCTGGTTCCTTTTTTCCTCCTACTCCCAGCCCACCGTCCCGAGCAGGGACTCCAAGTCTACCTCAGTCCACCAGGCTCTCAACCATACTGGGGAGTCAAACCATGACCCTGCCCGCATATACGTCTCCTGTCGCCGCAGACCGAGCTACGCGCTGCTCCCCGCATGGACCAGGTCTCCAGGGAGTCCCCCAAGACCACCAAACCCCAGACTTCACTGATTACTGCCACGATATGCTCCCACAGCGTGAACTTATTGAATGGGACGTAACGGAGGACTTTGAGGCTTTCCTCGCAGAGGGATCCCAGTCGGTTGGTAGATCCCAGCCGGTTGGTAGCCGCTGCGCTGCAGTCGGACACCCTGGACCGAAGGAGAGCGTCCAGAGTCAGCTGGACCCTCCGAGCTTATACAGCACCGACGAGTCCACGGACGACCTGTCCGATCTCTGCCTTCAACAGCTGGGCGACTTCAATCTGTCGGATTTGGATATTTCTGCTGCAATGATTGATTATCTGTTGGGTTGACTGACATGTTGGAAGCAAGTGTCGTTCATACACCACATTCTAAATACGCTTATAACTAGTGCTATAGTCAACAACTCTTCTCGGCTCGCGCACGATGCGCGCACACTGGTGAGCAAGTTATGTGCATCCCTGTGTTACTGTGTATAAATGTATATATCCGTCTTTTGTCATAAAGATATAACGAGAATATCGGTAATATGTGATTAATCCACAGAAACCTGTGATTAATTTAATTAAAATTTGTAATCGTTTCACAGCCCTACTTATAACACATTATTTATAGTGGGACTGCTCTCATGAAAATACTTTCTGATGTTATTTAAATGCATTGAACTATTGTTATTTACACATTGTAGATTATTATTGATACTTTACAAATAAAACATATTTATTCAATACCATTACGATGCTGTTCATTCATATTGCCTTATATTGACCGTGAAGTCACGCGGCGCCGTGGCTTAGATGGTTAAAGCGCCTGTTTAGTAAACAGGAGATCCTGGGTTCGAATCCCAGCGGTGCCTTTTCGATACCGATTCAATTGAGAGTGTAAAATAAGCGTCATACAGACGACATGGAGATGTCTACCTTAAACTGCGGCTGCATTTTTACTGTCTTTGTAACAAAAAGGCAACATATTTTACTCTGAAGCGATGCCAGACGTATTATTTCACGTTTGGTCTTTACTTGCTGAAGGCAGTTACAATGCTACTCACACGGAGTTTTATGAATGGTGATCTATAATGATCCATGTTGCTGTCACGAGAGGTTTCGAGGACATGGCTCAATTAAATTAGCTCATCTCTCATCCAATCAGAAGTCGTTTTTGACAATGATTTGCAACACATTTGCAAACGTTTTACAACCCACGTTGTTGTTGTCCTGTGAAGGATCTATTGGAGTCAAGATAATGTAATTCACAATTCTAGCATTCATGTACACTATATTATTAGCCGAAATAGTGGAAAGAGAACATGAGACCTTATGATATATACGGCAGGCTATTCAGTATGTCCTTCTCACTGTATCAACATTGTGTATTTAGGATGGGTAAGTGCACCAGTGGTGTATGAATGCAAAGAGAACAGAACACAGTGTCACAGTGAATTAATTACATAGGATGACATGTAAAACTAGAATGGGCACTCGGTAGAGCGCATACCTTCGCATATCACAAGATTGGGCATTGAATTATGAACATTTTGGCATTAGTTGCATGCCAATTGGACAAAAATGTATGGTGCTATGGTAAAAAAAAGATGTTGACCTTTCCATGACCTTGACCTTGACCTTTGACCCGATTGATCCCAAAATCTAATCAAATGGTCCCCGGATAATAACCAATCATCCCACCAAATTTCATGCGATTCAAGAAGATTTGACCTGTTCATGACCTTTGACCTTGACCTTTGACCCGATCCCAAAATCTAATCAACTGGTCCCCGGAAAATAACCAATCATCCCAGCAAATTTCATGCGATTCAGTTCAATACATTTTGAGTTCTGCGAATAACACGCATACAAATAAATAAATAAATACACGGCGATCAAAACATAACCTTCCGCATTTTCAATGCGAAGGTAATAATGACAAAGGTCTACAAACACAAACATATAAAATGCTCTTAATTGACGTGTATTCATTTTTGTCCAGCAGAGGGCGCACCTCTCAAGAGAGCAACTGTCTGCTGGACAGAGAATCACAAGGGCACGGTGCAAAACAATCTTTTATTCCAGTAGTGATGTAGAAAAAACAGGCTACGTTAGAATATGATAAATACATTCAGTCTGCATTTTTTTGGACATAGAATAGTCTGCCTGCCCCGTTTTGGACTTGTTTGCTTCTTGGACTGATCTCCCGGGTTTGATCCCACCTGTTTTCAAGTAGAGACATTCATCTTTGTTTCCCCTGTCTCAGAGTATTGGGTTCCAGTTTGTTGCTCCGTGACAACAATCATTGTCCTTAACTACAGAGTGTTTTCTACCAGCTCCAGGACACATCTTCAACGAGTTCATGGTAAATGGTTAAAAGTATTTATAAGGTCAACAACTAAGGGAAATGCATGTTGTCATTCATGACCATGTTGAATGTTTCGTGTTTCTTGAATGTTGTTGGTGACATATTGCTTAGTTGGCGGCTTTGAATATG